>NW_027441953.1:0-300000 GCF_048569485.1 Anomaloglossus baeobatrachus
CCGCAGAGATTCCATGCGAAAATGCCGCACCTGAACATGCTTGTTGAGAAGCTTGAGATCCAGGATGGGCCGGAAGGTACCGTTCTTTTTTGGAACTAGGAAGAGATTTGAGTAGAAACCTCTGAACCGTTCCCGGGCGGGAACCGGTACAATTACTTCGTTGGCCTGCAAGGATGCCATGGCCTGAGAGAAGGCGGCGGCCTTGGAGCAGGGGGGAGTTGACAGAAAAAATCTGTTTGGCGGGCTGGAAGAGAATTCTATCCTGTAGCCGTGGGAGATGACATCCCGCACCCACTGATCGGAGACGTGTTGACAGATAGTCAAGAGGAGGCTGCCTTAGCGGCAGCAGCTCCTGCGGCCTTCTGTGGACGCGCCTTTGTGCGCCAGTTGGATTTTTGGTCCTTGGCTGAGTTAGTGGACGAGGCCGAGGGCTTAGAGGACGACCAGTTGGAGGAACGAAAGGAACGAAACCTCGACTGGTTCCTACCCTGGACAGGTTTCCTGGTTTTGGTTTGTGGCATGGAAGTACTCTTCCCGCCAGTAGCTTCCTGAATAATTTCATCCAGTTGTTCACCGAATAGCCTGGACACAGCAAAAGGGAGCCCAGCAAGGTACTTCTTTAAAGAAGCATCTGCCTTCCACTCTCGAAGCCACAAGATCCTGCGGATAGCGAGGGAATTAGCCGAAGCCACCGCAGTGCGGTGAGAAGCCTCCAGCATGGCAGACATGGCATAGGATGAAAAAGCGGAAGCTTGGCAAGTTAAGGCAACCATTTCGGGCATAGATTCCCTGGCGAGGGAATGCATCTCCTCTAGAGGAGCAGAGATGGCTTTGAGAGCCCACACTGCCGCAAAAGATGGGGAGAACGAGGCCCCTGCCGCCTCATATACAGATTTGGCCAGAAGGTCAACCTGGCGGTCAGTGGAATCCTTAAGAGAGGTGCCATCAGCCACTGATACAACGGTCCAGGCTGAGAGTCTAGACACCGGGGGGTCTACCTTTGGTGAATGAGCCCATTCCTTGACCACCTCAGGTGGAAAGGGAAAACGGTCATCAGAACCACGCTTTGGGAAGCGTTTGTCAGGACAGGCCCTAGGCTTGGTCACAGCGGCCTGAAAACTGGAGTGGTTAAAGAACACACTCTTTGTCCTCTTAGGCAAGGTAAACTGGTGCTTTTCTGCCAGAGAGGGTTGCTCCTCTGATACTGGCGGATTGAGGTCCAGTACAGAATTAATGGACGCAATCAAATCACTAACATCTGAGTCACTTTCGGACAGATCAATGGGGCACATGGAGGTAGCCTCCGAGCCCCCTGTGAAAGTATCCTCCTCTTCCTGCGAGTCAGCTTCTGAAACAGAGCCGCGGGACGAGGAAGGGGAGGTAGCCCTGCGTCTCCTCTTAGGAGGACGGGGTCTGGGACCAGATGAGGAATCCTCTGTGAGCTCCGCTGAGAGAGCCCTAGCAGCAGAGGCGCCCTGTGAAGGGGGCTGATGCATGTTCAGCAAAGTCCGGGACAGCTGTCCCATGGAGTCGGCAAATGACTGGGAGATAGACCTAGATAAGGATTCTACCCAAGCCGGGGGTTCAGACACAGGAGCCGGAGCAGCCGGAGAGACCACTGTGGGTGCGATTCCAGGCTGAGGCATTGTCAGGTTAGAGCAGGCATCACAATGTGGATATGTGCTCGGTTCATGCAGCACGAGCTTACATGCAGTGCATGCTGAATATAGCCTTGGAGCCTTGCTCCTCGTGTGAGACGTGCTGCTGAAGTGGGGGCTCTTGCCAGAGTGACCCCCAGAGAGTATTACAGAGGCCCACAACCAGAGGTTGTGGCTTACCAGACCGCTGGAGCGGTGTTGTGTGCCCTCCAGATCCCTAAGCCCGGACCCCAAAGCACCTCAGCAGGGATGCTGCAGCCAGTGCTGATCGCAGAGAAAACGCTGATAAAATGGCGCCGGAGCAAGGAGAGGGGGCGGGACCTGCTCTGAGAGCGGGATCTGGAGGGCCAAAGAGACTTACAGGGGAGGAGACATGAACCCAGTGAGGAGTGTCCCTCCCCTGTGCAGAACGGCCGCTGGGCGGAGCCGCACTGTCCCTCTGCATGAATGACATGCGAGGGCAGTGAAACCGAAAGTAGGCCTCCGGCGAAGCCGGGACCTAAATTTGAGCAGTGCGGCCGGCGCGCAGGCACCATCGGCGCAGTTCTCAGGCGACAGCCAGAGAACCGGCCGGAAAAGTCAGAAAACTCACTCAGCACACTCTCCCAACATAATAAAGTACAGGGACCCCGAATGTAAACGTCTCAGGTACTTAGCTTGCTGAGATGCAGGGTTCCAGGTCCCTGGGGATGAGTGCTCCGTCCAGCAGGATCCTGAAGGGCTGCGGATGGAGACCGGTCTCCTGCCAAGCATGGAGAACCGTGCTGGCTCCCACTTCAAGCCAGAGCCCGAGGGATGGTGAAGGAGCGCGGCATGTAAGGCTCCAGCCGTGGAATCAACCTTAACAGCACCGCCGACACAGTGGGGTGAGAAGGGACATGCCGGGGGTCCAGAGTTGGACCCGCTTTTCTTCAAACTCTTTCCAAAAATGAAAAATCAGATGAGAATGCATGTGTGGATGTATGCCTCCTGAACACAAAGCAATGAACTGGCTAGATCTGGCTCTCCAGGGGGTGTATAGGCTCAGAGGGAGGAGCTACACTTTTTAGTGTAGTACTTTGTGTGTCCTCCGGAGGCAGAAGCTATACACCCAATGTCTGGGTCTCCCATAGGAACAATAAAGAAGAAGGGAATTTTGTTTACTTACCGTAAATTCCTTTTCTTCTAGCTCCAATTGGGAGACCCAGACAATTGGGTGTATAGCTACTGCCTCCGGAGGCCACACAAAGTATTACACTTAAAAGTGTAAAGGCCCTCCCCTTCTGCCTATACACCCCCCGTGGGATCACGGGCTCCTCCGTTTTAGTGTCAAAGCAAGAAGGAGGAAAGCCAATAACTGGTTTAAAAACAAATTCAATCCGAAGGAATATCGGAGAACTGAAACCATTGAACATGAACAACATGTGTACCCGAAAAAACAAAAAGCCCGAAGGAAACAGGGCGGGTGCTGGGTCTCCCAATTGGAGCTAGAAGAAAAGGAATTTACGGTAAGTAAACAAAATTCCCTTCTTCTTTGTCGCTCCATTGGGAGACCCAAACAATTGGGACGTCCAAAAGCAGTCCCTGGGTGGGTAAAATAATACCTCGTGATAGGGCCGTAAAACGGCCCTTTCCTACATGGGGGCAATCGCCGCCTGAAGGACTCGTCTACCTAGGCTGGCGTCCGCCGAAGCGTAGGTATGCACCTGATAATGCTTGGTAAAAGTGTGCAGACTCGACCAGGTAGCCGCCTGGCACACCTGCTGAGCCGTAGCCTGGTGCCGTAATGCCCAGGACGCACCCACGGCTCTGGTAGAATGGGCCTTCAGCCCTGAGGGAACCGGAAGCCCAGCAGAACGGTAGGCTTCAAGAATTGGTTCCTTGATCCACCGAGCCAGGGTGGATTTGGAAGCTTGCGACCCTTTACGCTGACCAGCGACCAGGACAAAGAGAGCATCCGAGCGGCGCAGGGGCGCCGTGCGGGAAATGTAGATTCTGAGCGCTCTCACCAGATCCAACAAATGCAAATCCTTTTCACATTGATGAACTGGATGAGGACACAAAGAAGGTAAGGAGATATCCTGATTGAGATGAAAGGGGGATACCACCTTAGGGAGAAACTCCGGAATCGGGCGCAGAACCACCTTGTCCTGGTGAAACACCAGGAAGGGAGATTTGCATGACAGCGCTGCTAGCTCGGACACTCTCCGAAGAGACGTGACCGCTATTAGAAAGGCCACTTTCTGTGAAAGGCGAGAAAGAGAAACATCCCTCATAGGCTCGAAAGGCGGCTTCTGGAGAGCAATTAGAACCCTGTTCAGATCCCAGGGCTCTAACGGCCGCTTGTAAGGAGGGACGATATGACCAACCCCTTGCAGGAACGTGCGTACCTGAGGAAGTCGTGCTATGCGCTTCTGAAAAAATACAGATAGCGCTGAGACTTGTCCTTTAAGGGAGCCGAGCGACAAACCTTTTTCCAAACCGGATTGCAGGAAGGAAAGAAAAGTAGGCAATGCAAATGGCCAGGGAGAAACTCCCTGAGCAGAGCACCAAGATAAGAATATCTTCCACGTCCTGTGGTAGATCTTGGCGGAGGTTGGTTTCCTAGCCTGTCTCATGGTGGCAATGACCCCTTGAGATAATCCTGAAGACGCTAGGATCCAGGACTCAATGGCCACACAGTCAGGTTCAGGGCCGCAGAATTCAGATGGAAAAACGGCCCTTGAGACAGCAAGTCTGGTCGGTCTGGTAGTGTCCACGGTTGGCCTACCGTGAGATGCCACAGATCCGGGTACCACGACCTCCTCGGCCAGTCTGGAGCGACGAGGATGGCGCGGCGGCAGTCGGACCTGATCTTGCGTAGCACTCTGGGCAACAGTGCCAGAGGTGGAAACACATAAGGCAGCCGGAACTGCGACCAATCTTGAACTAAGGCGTCCGCCGCCAGAGCTCTGTGATCGTGAGACCGTGCCATGAAAGCCGGGACCTTGTTGTTGTGCCGGGACGCCATTAGGTCGACGTCCGGCATCCCCCAGCGGCGACAGATCTCCTGAAACACGTCCGGGTGAAGAGACCATTCCCCTGCGTCCATACCCTGGCGACTGAGGAAGTCTGCTTCCCAGTTTTCTACGCCCGGGATGTGAACTGCGGATATGGTGGATGCCGTGTCTTCCACCCACCTCAGAATCCGCCGGACTTCCTGGAAGGCTTGCCGACTGCGTGTTCCTCCTTGGTGGTTGATGTATGCCACCGCTGTGGAGTTGTCCGACTGAATTCGGATCTGCTTGCCTTCCAGCCACTGCTGGAAGGCTTGTAGGGCAAGATACACTGCTCTGATTTCCAGAACATTGATCTGAAGGGTGGACTCTTGCTGAGTCCACGTACCTTGAGCCCTGTGGTGGAGAAACACTGCTCCCCACCCTGATAGACTCGCGTCTGTCGTGACCACCGCCCAGGATGGGGGTAGGAAGGACTTTCCTTTTGACAATGAGGTGGGAAGAAGCCACCACCGAAGAGATTCCTTGGCCGCCTGAGAAAGGGAGACGTTCCTGTCGAGGGACGTCGACTTCCCGTCCCATTGGCGGAGAATGTCCCATTGTAGTGGACGCAGATGAAACTGCGCGAAAGGGACTGCCTCCATTGCTGCTACCATCTTCCCTAGGAAGTGCATGAGGCGCCTCAGGGGATGCGACTGTCCTTGAAGGAGAGATTGTACCCCTGTCTGTAGTGAACGCTGTTTGTCCAGCGGAAGCTTCACTATCGCTGAGAGAGTATGAAACTCCATGCCAAGATATGTTAGCGATTGGGTCGGGGTCAGATTTGACTTTGAAAAGTTGATGATCCACCCGAAACTTTGGAGAGTCTCCAGCGCAACGGTCAGGCTGTGTTGGCATGCCTCTTGAGAGGGTGCCTTGACAAGTAGATCGTCCAAGTAAGGGATCACAGAGTGACCCTGAGAGTGCAGGACTGCTACTACTGCTGCCATGACCTTGGTGAAGACCCGTGGGGCTGTCGCCAGCCCGAAAGGCAGAGCTACGAACTGAAGGTGTTCGTCTCCTATAACGAAGCGTAGAAAACGCTGGTGCTCTGGAGCAATCGGCACGTGGAGATAAGCATCCTTGATGTCTATTGATGCTAGGAAATCTCCTTGAGACATTGAGGCGATGACGGAGCGGAGGGATTCCATCCGGAACCGCCTGGTTTTCACGTGCTTGTTGAGCAGTTTTAGGTCCAGAACGGGACGGAAAGACCCGTCCTTCTTTGGCACCACAAACAAATTGGAGTAAAAACCGTGACCTTGCTCCTGAAGAGGAACAGGGATCACCACTCCTTCTGCCTTTAGAGTGCACACCGCTTGCAGAAGAGCATCGGCTCGGTCGGGAGGTGGAGAAGTTCTGAAGAATCGAGTTGGAGGACGAGAACTGAACTCTATCCTGTACCCGTGAGACAGAATGTCTCTCACCCAACGGTCTTTGACCTGTGGCAGCCAAATGTCGCCAAAGCGGGAGAGCCTGCCACCGACCGAGGATGCGGAGAGAGGAGGCCGAAAGTTATGAGGAAGCCGCCTTGGGAGCGGTTCTTCCGGCTGTCTTTTTTGGGCGTGACTGAGCCCGCCAAGAATCTGAGCGCCTCTGATCCTTTTGAGTCCTTTTGGACGAGGAGAATTGGGACCTGCCCGAGCCTCGAAAGGACCGAAACCCCGACTGTCCCCTCCTCTGTTGAGGTTTGTTTGAATTGTGCTGGGGTAAGGATGAATCCTTACCCTTGGACTGTTTAATGATTTCATCCAATCGCTCACCAAACAGTCGGTCACCAGAAAATGGCAAACTGGTTAAGCACTTTTTGGAAGCAGAATCTGCCTTCCATTCCCTTAACCACAAGGCTCTGCGTAAAACCACGGAGTTGGCGGACGCCACTGCCGTACGGCTCGTAGAGTCCAGGACAGCATTAATCGCGTAAGACGCAAATGCAGACATTTGAGAGGTTAAGGACGCCACCTGCGGAACAGATGTACGTGTGACCGTGTCAATCTGTGTAAGACCAGCTGAAATAGCTTGGAGTGCCCATACGGCTGCGAATGCTGGAGCAAACGACACGCCGATAGCTTCATAGATGGATTTCAACCAGAGCTCCATCTGTCTGTCAGTGGCATCTTTAAGTGCAGCCCCATCCTCCACTGCAACTATGGATCTAGCCGCAAGCCTGGAGATTGGAGGATCCACCTTGGGACACTGGGTCCAGCCCTTGACCACGTCAGGGGGAAAGGGATAACGTGTATCCTTAAGTCGTTTGGAGAAACGCTTATCTGGATAAGCGTGGTGTTTCTGGACTGCCTCTCTAAAGTCAGAGTGGTCCAGAAAAGTACTCAATTTACGCTTGGGATACCTGAAATGGAATTTCTCCTGCTGTGAAGCTGACTCCTCCACTGGAGGAGCTGGGGGAGAAATATCCAACATTCTATTGATGGACGCTATAAGATCATTCACTATGGCGTCACCATCAGGTGTATCCAGATTGAGAGCGGTCTCAGGATCAGAATCCTGATCAGCTACCTCCGCCTCATCATACAGAGAGTCCTCCTGCTGGGACCCTGACCAGTGTGATGAAGTCGAGGGCCGCTCCCAGCGAGCTCGCTTAGGCTGTCTGGGACTGTCGTCCGTGTCAGAGCCTTCACCCTGGGATGCATGGGACACCCCCGGAGCCCGGAGTTGTTCCAACTGAGGGGGACCAGGGAGCAATGATTCAACAGTGCCCATGGTCTGAGTTACCGGTCTAGACTGCAAAGTTTCTAGAATTTTAGTCATAGTCACAGACAATCTATCAGCAAAAACTGCAAACTCCGTCCCCGTCACCTGGACAGTATTCACAGGTGGTTCTCCCTGGGTCACCTCTAGCAGAGGCCCCGGCCGAGCAAGTGCCACAGGAGCCGAGCACTGCACACAATGGGGGTCAGTGGAACCTGCCGGTAGAATAGCCTCACATGCGGTACAAGCAGCATAGAAAGCCTGTGCCTTGGCACCCTTGCTTTTTGCGGACGACATGCTGTTGTCTCCTCTGAGCAATCTAGGAGGGTATATAGCCAAGAATCAATAACGACCGTACAGTGCAATGTATAGCATGCAAGCATAAAAATACAAATGTACACTCCGGCACTATTGGGGTCAGCACCACAGGTGCTGCTTACCGCCCGCTCAAAAGCGGGTGTGTGGTCGCCAGAATCCCGTGTCTGGGTCTCCCAGAACTTGTCTCCCTTCTCCAGCTCAGACTGCACACAGGAATGGCTGCCGGCGTCCTGTGGAGAGGGGCAGGCCGTGGGCGTGCCTCAGACAAAGTGCGGGAAAGTGGCGTCCCACTGTGCCCAGTGTGAGGGCTGGAGTATGTAAAGTAGACTCCAGCCCTCGGCGCTGACGTTCTGTACAGCGTCCCGCCCTTCCCCTGACTGGCAGGCCTGGGGGCGGGAACGAAACGAAACTAGGCCGCAAAAGCCGGGGACTCGAGTAGTAAGCGCGGCCGTCATATATGCACGGCCAGCGCGTAAGTCCCCGGCGCACCACAAGTCCCAGCCGCGCCGCAGTGTAAAACTGACAGCAGCGGCCGGCGCGGCAGTTCCCAATACATTGACACACTCAGCAAGCTGTAGTTAGTCATGGCACAAGCGCACAGCGCTGTTGTCCCCGGCGCACTAACACACCCAGCAATGCTGTAGTGTGACTGTGCGCGGTCTGTACGGGGACACAGAGTACCTTGAAGTAGCAGGGCCATGTCCCTGAAGATACTCAGCTCCATGTCCAGCAGATTCCCAGGGGCTGTGGATGGAGCACGGCCTCAGTGCCTGGAGACCGGTAAGATCCCACTTCACCCAGAGCCCTAAGGGGGATGGGGAAGGAAAGCAGCATGTGGGCTCCAGCCTCCGTACCCGCAATGGGTACCTCAACCTTAACAAACACCGCCGACAAAAGTGGGGTGAGAAGGGAGCATGCTGGGGGCCCTAGTATGGGCCCTCTTTTCTTCCATCCGACATAGTCAGCAGCTGCTGCTGACTAAACAGTGGAGCTATGCGTGGATGTCTGACCTCCTTCGCACAAAGCATGAAAACTGAGGAGCCCGTGATCCCACGGGGGGTGTATAGGCAGAAGGGGAGGGGATTTACACTTTTAAGTGTAATACTTTGTGTGGCCTCCGGAGGCAGTAGCTATACACCCAATTGTCTGGGTCTCCCAATGGAGCGACAAAGAAAATGAGAACACTACAAGTTGCAGAAAATGCCGCAGAAAGTGCTCCAATTTTTTGGACAAACCTTTTTTTAACCCCTTATATAAAAGTAAACCTAAACATGTTTGGTATCAACGAACTCATACCAACCTGAAGTATCACACCCACCCATCAGTTTTACCATACAGTGAACACGGTGAATAAAGTACCCCATAAACCATTGTCCAATCACACTTTTTTGTAATTTTTCCGCACATGGAAATTTTGTGCTGTTTTCCAGTACCATATATGGTAAAACTCATGGTTTCACTTAAAAGACCAATACGTCCCGCAAAAAACAAGCCCTCTTATGGCAAGATTGACGGGAAAAATAAAAAAGTTACGACTCTTGGAAAAAGGGGAGCAAAAAACAAAAACGGAAAAATCGTCCAGGGGTTAGGGGGTTAAAGGTGGGATTCCGTGAGCCCATCAGGGACATTGAGAAAACAAAGACTCTGCATGAGGCGGAAGACCTAAAAACCCTACCAAAACATTTCCAATTGTACCATAAATCTGACTGAAGCAAATTAAAGGAGTTGTCCGACATTAGCTTACCAAAAAATGTTGAGTTTATCTGTGCTGTATTGTCATATAAAACACCCCTACATTGTTATTTTTGTTTTCTAACTTTTGTTCCTATTGAATTATCCCTTTATTCTCTGCAGTTCTTTGTTTACATTTTGCTCTAGCAAACTGACCACTTCCTGTGCAAAACCTCAGTTAGAGCTGGCACTGCCCGGCCTCAGTGTCCAGCCCCGTCCCCTGCCCGCCCCCTGCACACACATTCCCTGTCAGTATTCTACCCCAGCACCTGATCTGTTATCACTCTAGCAATGAAAATAACAGCCCCACATCGGGCTCTGCGCCACACACACACACACACACACACACACAACGCACGCACGCACACATCGGGCTCTGCGCCACACACACACACACACACACATAGGGCTCTGCGCCACACACATACACACACACACACAAACACACACACACACATCGGGCTCTGCGCCACACACATCAGGCTCTGCAACCCTCCCCCCCACACACACACACACACACGGCGCTCTGTAGCGACCTCCCCCTCACCATCGTTCTGTACCGACCCCTACCCCCATAGGGAACACATGTAGGCTACATTCACATGACCGTTCCGTTTTTGCGGTCCGCAAAAAATGGCCAATTTTTTCACGGATACATCCGTGTCTTCCGTTTTTTTGCGGACTGCAAAAATTGGAAGCAGCAAGAAAGATAAATAGATGAGTAGATATAGAGATGAATAGATAGATATAGAGACAGAGAAATAGAGGGATGAATGAATGAACAGAGGGTTAGACAGATAGATAGATAGATAGATAGATAGATAGATAGATAGATAGATAGATAGATAGATAGATAGATAGATAGATAGATAGATAGATAGATAGATGAGAAAGACATATAATGTCCTACCCCCCTGCATATTCTAAGCTGGCACCCTTTAGTGACTTTCATGTGGCACTAAAGTGTGCTTAGCCTTGTATTTATCCAAAAAATAAATAAAAAATAATTAAAAAAAAAACATACTTTTGTAGCCAGCTAGGGTAAAGCAGATGGTTGCAGCCTGCAAACCACAGCTGGCAGCTTCACCTTGGCTGGTAATCCAAAACAGAGGGCACCCCACGCTGTTATTTTAAATTAAATAAATAGTTTAAAACAAAAAACATGGGGTCCCCCCAAATTGGATCACCAGCCAAGGTAAAGCAGACAGCTGTGGTCTGGTATTCTCAGACTAGGGAGGCCTACTGTTATTGGACACTCCCCAGCCTAAAAATAGCAGGCCACAGCCGCCCCAGAAGTGGTACATCCATTAGATGTGCCAATCCTGGTGCTTCGCCCCAACTCATCCCGTGCCCTGGTGCGGTGGCAAACGGGATAATATATGGGGTTGATGCCAAATGTGTAATGTCACCTGGCATCAAGCCCTGGGGTTAGTGATGTCACGCGTCTATCAGATATCCGACATCACAAACCCAGTCAGTAATAGAAAAAAATAGACAACAAAAAAAATAGTTTTATTTGAAAAAACACTACTCAAAACATTCCCTCATTCACCAATTTATTCAAAAGAAAAACAAATCCAGGTCCGGCATAATCCAATAAGGGGGTCCCATGACGATCCATACCATAGTCAATGTACCAGTCGGCTGGGAGAGTAATGCAGTGACCTGAGCTAACATCAATAGCCCAGGTCACTGCAGGGGATGCCGAGCGCTGCTATCAGGAGGTTAGATGAAATCATTACCTGCGGTGACGATCTTCGCTTCACTCCTGTCAGATCTGTCCCTGACTTCTATGCCCGCCGCGTTCTCAGCAGTATCGCCCGAGACGTCACCGCTAGTGACGTGAGAACGCAGCGGCATAGAAGGCACTGACAGCGCTGACAGGAGTGAAGCGAAGATCGTCACAGCAGGCAATGATGTCATCTAACATCCCTGCCTGCGCTGCAATGTGAGAGGCTGCTGAGCCTGCAATGAAGGCAGCCGCGGGGCTGGAGCGGGACACAGACTGCACGGGCACTCCTGCTATCCTGAGCAGGGGGCCTGGTGCTGGCGGTAACACCGTGGGCGGGGAGAGTACGGGGTGCGGAGGAATGTGTGGGAGGGTGCAGGGAAGAGGGGCGGGGACTCCACACACTGTACCCGCCCAGCAGGGCGGCAACATGCTGTTCCAAATTTGCATGTCAACATGGTCCTGCCCATGTTGACATGAAATGACCGAAGCAGCAAAATCGTGGCAGGAGCGGTCACATGACCGCTCTGAGCCGGGGGAGAAAGGCTGACAGCAGGGCAGGTAAGTGGTCACTAGCTACTTACCTGCCCCAATGTAGCCCAATAGGGTAATAATGAAGAAAAGTCAAAATAAGCCGGATAACCCCTTTAATTATAAAGGCCATAGATCAGAGGTTAGAGGTGGTAACCTATTTAAGGCCCTTGCACAACTTGAGTCATTGGATTTATAGATTGGACACAAGGACTCCTATTGGGCTCAATGAGAGCTTTGACAGCTTTCTTTAATTGGGTATTTTTATGTGGTGTGAGAATGGGACTGTTTGTGTTAAATTATTTTTAATTGTTTCTTTTTCTATTTATCCATAATTTAGAGATCTGTATATGCTAAAACCATACCCGTGGTGGTCTGCAAATTTTGAGGTACTTCACTCGACCCGCTCAGTGACTTAGATGTTGACTTTGATTGGGTTTTTTCCCTGAATGAAGTGCCTATGAGAAAATAAGAAAAAAGATTATTATCTAAGAAAAGTGGAGAAAAACATTGTACAACAATTTAATTATAGTTAGGATACAACTATTATTTAATACATTTACTCAATAATTTAGTTTTTTGCATTTCTTGATTTTGCTTGCCGTATGGCATGTCATTTTTAATTTTGCATATAATATTTCTGTTTACACAACAACATGAACACTATGCACTTTTTTTGTTTGTCTATTGATTAGTGATGGACAGACCCGGACTCTAAAATTTAGAATCCGAGAGGTTTTAAAAATACCCTAGTACCGGACCTGGGCCTGGAGTTCTCAGGGAACTCCGGATAATGTTCCGGAACCTTTGGAAATAAAAAATAAAAAAAGGAAAAAAAGAGAATTTTGTTTACTTACCGTAAATTCTTTTTCTTATAGTTCCGACATGGGAGACCCAGACCATGGGTGTATAGCTTCTGCCTCCGGAGGACACACAAAGTACTACACTAAAAAGTGTAGCTCCTCCCTCCGAGCATATACACCCCCTGGATGACAGAATCCAACCAGTTTAGTGCAAAAGCTGAAGGAGGACATCCACCCATAAGTAGATATAGAGTAAAACCCGGAATAACCGGAACCTCTGTCTACAACAACAGCTGGTGAAAACACACGGAACAAGAACTGCCAACAGGCAACAGGGAGGGTGCTGGGTCTCCCATGTCGGAACTATAAGAAAAAGAATTTACGGTAAGTAAACAAAATTCTCTTTTTCTTCATCGTTCCTTATGGGAGACCCAGACCATGGGACGTCTCAAAGCAGTCCATGGGTGGGAATAAACAGAAAGCTGAGAAGTAGGCAAAACCTAACTTCACAAATGGGCGACAGCCGCCTGAAGGATGTGTCTGCCCAAGCTCGCATCTGCCGAAGCATGAGCATGCACTTGGTAGTGCTTCGAAAAGGTATGCAGACTGGACCAAGTGGCAGCCTGACAGACCTGCTGAACCGTAGCCTGGTGCCTAAAAGCCAGAGAGGCACCGACAGCTCTGGTCGAGTGCGCTTTAATCCCCGGCGGGGGAGGCACCTGAGCACATTGGTAGGCATCGGATATGGCCGACCTAATCCAACGAGCTAGGGTCGGTTTGGAAGCCGAGAGACCCTTGCGCTGACCTGCGGTCAGCACAAAAAGAGGTGCACCGCCTAAGAGCAGCGGTGCGTGACACATAGATCCGGAGCGCCCGCACCAAATCTAAAGTATGCAATGCTTTCTCAAAGCGATGCACAGGGGCCGGACAAAGGGAAGGCAATGAAATGTCCTGGTTAAGGTGGAAAGGAGATACCACCTTAGGGAGAAAATCCTGCGTCGGACGGAGAACCACCTTGTCTTGGTGAAAAACCAAAAAGGGTGACTCCGAAGAGAGCGCAGCCAAATCAGAGACTCTCCTGAGAGAAGTTATGGCCACCAGAAAAACCACTTTCTGGGAAAGTCGAAACAAGGGAACCTCCCTAAGAGGCTCAAAGGGGGGTTTCTGTAAGGCCGTGAGGACCAGATTAAGGTCCCAGGGATCCAAGGGCCTCCGATAAGGAGGAATGATGTGAGATGCGCCCTGCATGAAGGTGCGCACCTGAGCCAGCCGCGATACGCCGCTGGAACAACACTGAAAGAGCCGAGACCTGTCCCTTGAGGGAATTGAGGGATAGTCCTAGCTGCAGACCGGACTGTAGAAAAGACAGGATGGTCGGCAAGGAAAAAGGCCAAGGAGCATGGCCGGACGAACGACACCAGGACAGGAAAATTCTCCAAGTCCTGTGGTAAATCCTGGCCGAGGAAGACTTCCGAGCCTGAGTCATAGTGGAGATGACCTCGGAAGGAATGCCTGAAGCAGTCAGGATCCAGGACTCAAGAGCCACGCCGTCAACCTGAGGGCCGCAGAATTCTGGCGGAAAAACGGACCTTGTGAGAGATGGTCTGGGCGGTCCGGGAGATGCCACGGCACTTCCACTGACAGACGGAACAGGTCTGGGTACCAAGCTCGTCTGGGCCAGTCTGGAGCAATGATTATGACCCGACGGCCCTGATTCTGATCTTGCGCAGGACTCTGGGCAAGAGAGCTAGGGGAGGAAACACATAGGCTAGACGGAACTGGGACCAATCCTGAACCAGCGCGTCCGCTGCCAAGGCCTGAGGATTGTGGGAGCGAGCCACGTAAACCGGGACCTTGTTGTTGTGCCGGGATGCCATGAGATCCACTTCCGGAGTGCCCCACTTGCGGCAGATTGACCGAAACACCGCCGGATGCAGGGCACACTCACCGCTGTCCACGGTTTGACGGCTGAGATAATCTGCCTCCCAGTTTTCTACGCCTGGGATGTGGACTGCGGATATGGTGGACTTGGAGTCCTCCGTCGACTGAAGGATGCGTTGTACCTCCAACATTGCCAGGCGGCTGCGAGTCCCGCCCTGGTGATTGATGTAGGCAACCGCTGTCGCGTTGTCTGACTGGACTCGAATGTTCTTGCCCGCCAACAGGTGGTGAAAGGCTTCGAGAGCTAGGAGCACAGCTCTGATTTCCAGAACATTGATCGAGAGGGCTGATTCGGACGGAGTCCAAGTGCCCTGTGCTCGGTGGTGGAGAAACACTGCTCCCCAGCCGGACAGACTGGCGTCCGTGGTGAGAATTACCCAAGACGGGATCAGAAAAGAGCGTTCCTGGGATAGAGAGAGGGGCCGAAGCCACCACTGAAGAGAGCTCTTGGTCTGTGGCGACAGAGTCACTAGCCTGTGCAAGGAAGAGGTCCGCTTGTCCCAACAGCGGAGAATGTCCAGCTGCAGAGGACGCAGATGTAACTGGGCAAAGGGAACCGCTTCCATTGACGCCACCATCTGACCCAGTACCTGCATGAGGTGCCTGATGGAATGACGGTGGGCCCGCAACAGAGAGCGCACCGCCCAATGAAGGGACTGCTGTTTGACTAAGGGCAGCTTGACAAGTGCCGGCAGAGTCTCGAATTGCATCCCTAGGTACGTGAGTTTCTGGGTCGGGGTCAGAGTGGACTTTGGCAGATTGACAAGCCGCCCGAATTGGACAAGCGTGGCAAGAGTGAGCGAGACACTCCGCTGACAGTCTGCACTGGATGAAGCCTTGACTAGAAGGTCGTCCAGGTAAGGAATCACTGCCAACCCCTGGAGGTGCAGAACCGCAACCACTGCTGCCATGACCTTGGTGAATACTCGAGGTGCCGTGGCTAGCCCGAAGGGGAGAGCCACGAATTGGAAGTGTTCCTCCCCGATTACAAAACGGAGCCAACGCTGGTGTGAAACTGCAATTGGCACATGCAAATAGGCATCTTTGATGTCGATGGATGCAAGAAAATCTCCCTGGGTCATTGAGGCAATGACTGATCGCAGAGATTCCATGCGAAAGTGCCGCACCTGAACATGCTTGTTGAGAAGCTTGAGATCCAGGATGGGCCGGAAGGAACCGTTCTTTTTGGGGACTAGGAAGAGGTTTGAGTAGAAACCTCTGAACCGTTCCCGAGCGGGAACCGGTACAATCACTCTGTTGGCCTGCAAGGATGCCACGGCCTGTGAGAAGGCGGCGGCCTTGGAGCAGGGGGGAGTGGACAGAAAAAATCTGTTTGGCGGGCTGGAAGAAAATTCTATCCTGTAGCCGTGCGAGATGATATCCCGCACCCACTGGTCGGAGACGTGTTGAAACCACACGTCGCCAAAGTGGGAGAGCCTGCCACCGACTAAGGACGTTGCTGGCGCGGCCCGATAGTCAAGAGGAGGCTGCCTTGGTGGCAGCGGCTCCTCCGTTCTTCGGAGGACGAGGCTTCGTGCGCCAGTTGGGTTTTCAATCCTTAGCTGAGTTAGTGGACGAGGCTGAGGGCTTAGAGGAGGACCAGTTAGAGGAACAAAAGGACCGAAATCTCGACTGGTTCCTGCCCTGGACAGGTTTCCTGGTTTTAGTTTGTGGCAAGGAAGTACTCTTCCCGCCAGTAGCTTTCTTAATGATTTCATCCAGTTGTTCACCGAACAGCCGGGTCCCAGAAAAAGGGAGCCCAGCTAGAAACTTCTTGGAAGCAGCGTCTGCTTTCCACTCACGAAGCCACAAGATCCTGCGGATCGCGAGGGAATTAGCGGAGGCTACCGCTGTGCGGTGAGACGCCTCCAAAATGGCAGACATAGCATAGGATGAAAAAGCCGAAGCTTGGGAAGTTAAGGCAACCATTTCGGGCATAGAGTCCCTAGTGAGGGAGTGCATCTCCGCCAGAGAAGCAGAGATGGCCTGAAGAGCCCACACTGCTGCAAAGGACGGGGAGAAAGAGGCCCCTGCCGCTTCATATACAGATTTGGCCAGAAGGTTAACCTGGCGGTCAGTGGAGTCCTTAAGAGAGGTGCCATCCGCCACAGACACAACTGTCCGGGCTGAGATTCTAGACACCGGAGGATCTACCTTTGGTGACTGAGCCCACTCCTTGACCACCTCAGGTGGAAAAGGAAAACGGTCATCAGAGGTACGCTTAGGAAAGCGTTTGTCAGGGCAGGCCCTGGGTTTGGTCACAGTGGCCTGAAAACTGGAGTGGTTAAAAAACGTACTCCTTGCTCTCTTAGGTGAGGTAAACTGGTGTTTTTCTACCAAAGAAGCTTGTTCGTCTGACACTGGTGGATTAAGGTCCAGTACGGAGTTAATGGACGCAATCAAGTCACTAACATCCGCATCACTTTCAGATAGATCAATGGGGTACATAGACGTAGCGTCTGAGCCCACAGTAAAGGCATCCTCCTCGCCTTGCGATTCAGCACGTGAATCAGAGCCGTGGGACGAGGAAGGAGAAGAGTCCCTGCGTCTCCGTTTAGGAGGACGGGGTCTGGGATCAGATGAAACATACTCTGTGAGCTCTGCAGAGCGAGTCGGAGCAGCAGAGGCACCCTGAGAAGGGGGCTGATGCATGGTTAGCAGAGTCCGTGACAGCTGTCCCATGGAGTCGGCAAAGGACTGGGAGATAGCTTTAGAAAACGATGCTACCCAAGCCGGGGGTTCAGCCACCGGGGCTGGAGCAGCCGAAGGGACCACTGGGGAGACTCCAGGCTGAGGCACCACCACGGTAGAGCAGGCATCACAGTGTGGATATGTGCTCGGTTCGGGCAGTATGAGCTTACATGCAGTGCATATAGAGTAAAGCTTTGCAGCCTTGCTCCTAGTGACAGACATGCTGCTGAGGTGGAGGCTCTGTAGTAAAGAATTCACTCCTTCAGAAAGACCCCCAGAGAGTGTATAAAAGTCCACAACCAGAGGTTGTGGCTTACCAGGCCGTTTTTGTGTGCCCTCCGGATTCCCAGCTTGGACCCCCAGACAGCTTGCAGAGCTGCAGCAGCCAGCGCCGATCAGTGTGAAAACGCTGAGAAAATGGCGCTGGAGTGAGGAGGGGGGGCGGGGGTTAATCCAAGAGCGGGAACCGGAGGGCTAAGGAGAAATACAGGGGAGGGAAACATCTCCCCAGAGAGGAGTGTCCTCCCCTCTGCTGAACGGCCGGTGGGCGGCGCCGCACTGTCCCCCTGCATGACTGACATGCAGGGGAAGAGAAACGAAAGTAGGCCGCGGCCGAAGCCAGGGCCTAAATTTATCCATGCGGCCGACGAGCAGGCACCCTCGGCGCGGTTCTCAGGAAAAAACCAGAGAACCGGCCGGAAATCACAGCAAAGGAACCCCTGGTGCCGCCATGCTCAAATAACACACTCTCCCCACACAAGGGACCCCTGAATAACGTCTCATATACTTAGCTTTTTGAGACGCAGGGCCATGTCCCTGAGGGATGAGCGCTCCGTCCAGCAGGGGCCTGAAAGGGCTGCGGATGGAGACCGGTCTCCTGCAGAGCAGTGAGAACCGTGAAGGCTCCCACTTCAAGCCAGAGCCAAAGGGGATGGTGAAGGAGCGCGGCATGGAAGGCTCCCGCCTTGAGATCAACCTTAACAGCACCGCCGACACAAAGGGGTGAGAAGGGACATGCCGGGAGTCCAGGATGGACCCGCTTTTCTTCCAATTCTTTAATTAAAAATCAAAAGAGGATGCATGTGTGTGTGACCTCCTGAACACAAAGCATTGAACTGGTTGGATTCTGTCATCCAGGGGGTGTATATGCTCGGAGGGAGGAGCTACACTTTTTAGTGTAGTACTTTGTGTGTCCTCCGGAGGCAGAAGCTATACACCCATGGTCTGGGTCTCCCATAAGGAACGATGAAGAAATAAAGAAAATAAGAATAAAGCATGCGCGTTATAACAATAACAGCCCACAGCCACTCAGGATTGTCACATCCATTAGATGTGACAATCCTGGCACTTTACCCGATTCTTCCCGATTCCCCTGGTGCGGTGGCAATCAGGCTAATAAGGGGTTAATAACAGCTCACATCTGCCACTAAGCCCTAGATTAGCAATGGCAGGGTCTATGAAAACCCTACCCCCATTACTAATCTGTAAGTGAAAAGAAATAAACACAAACACAAAATAAGATAAAAACAACACCCTCTTTCACTCCTTTATTAACCCCAAAAACACCCAGGTCTGATGTAATCCACACGAGGTCCCATAACGATTCCAGCTCTGCTACATCTGAAGTGACAGCGCATAGAATATGACCACCCGCTGTGATCTTAAGGCAGAGAATGAGTCGCAGCGATGTGTGGTGACGTAACGTAGGTTATTTGCGGTCACAGCTGGAGGTGCCCATTGTCATCCACCTATGATCGCAGGTAACCTGACCTCAAGTGACCTCATTGAACTGAGTGACCACTACTGGGTTGGGTTTGTTATTCGGTATGAATACACAAATGTAGAAATGATTGGATTTGAACAATCCGAACCCGAATATTTTAGCATTCGCCCATATCTAGTCATCACTAATGATAATTTTAAGGATGTCTAAAACTGATCAACTGGGAAAAGGTTGTTGCATTACTCGTAAATCAAATGCCATGTCCTTCAATTTGTCCAATTATTAATACCAGGTTTTGGTTAAAATGAGGCTACCATTTCAAGGTTCATTTTTCATCAAGGAGAAACTAAGCTGAAAATCTATCTTTTGAACCATGTGCATTGAATATTTTTTTGGTATGGTATCAGAGGACTCAGGAAGGAAAAATGTATGTAACAAAATTAAAACATTGTCGTCCATTTGGCTTATCCCTAATCTATTAATTTTACATCTAGGTGGTAAGATAGATGACATCTTTATTATCTTGAGAAGTACCGGTCCTGAACTGCAGAGCTTCATGACTTGGTTGAACAATAACCCATATAACATCAAACTAACCTATAAGGCAGATCGGGAGGCAATTGATTTTCTGGACTATAATATAAAAATGGGGTACCAGACAGAAAAGGGTACTCCACGGGTACAATTATTATCAACAAGTAAGAGGGAAGAATCTTTTCTCTTTCGTTTCATTGGGGGACACAGGACCGTGGGTTATGCTGCTGCTGTCACTAGGAGGCTGACACTAAGTAGACAAAAAAAGTTAGCTCCTCCCTAGCAGTATACACCCTGAGCCGGAGGCGGACTCAAATCAGTTTTTGCTTAGTGTCGTAGGAGGCTGATGTGGGCCATCTCGGCCCCCCTCAGCTACATTTTTCTTGCGTATTTGTCATTTTTTTCGGCGACGCTCATCGCTCTCATTCTCCTTTTTCTCTGTTTCTGCAGGTGTCGCCTATGTTCACCCTCATTCCCTCCAGCCCTGTGGGTACTACTCCCCAGGGTCGCAGAGGTTTGAGGTGTCGGGCCCTCTCCCCCGTCCATTCCCGTGGTACCACTCCCGGGAGTGCATGTGGGGCAGATCCTACATGGGCACCCCTGATCCACCGTGCGGTATTACTCCAAAGGGCGCACAGGGACAAGCTAAAGAGGTTGGACCCCCGCAGCGTTTTCACCTTTTCGGATGGGGCCCACATCGCTGCCTACAGTCGCAGAAGAGCTTCTTCCCTCCATCAGGCGTCCACCTCTCTGCCTCTCTAGACGCCTCTCCCCGCGTCCCTGAAGCCCACAGCCTTACCTTCAGGTGTGCGCTGCACACAGGCAAGTGCAGAGCCCACTGCCTGCACACCGGACCATCCCTGGAGCGGCACCGCAGATGTCAGGTAGGACAGTCTCTCCCCTACCTTCTCCCCCTCGGGCGGCTGAAAATTTAAGCCCCGGTCTCGGCCTAGTCTCCCTGCGTCCCAGCCACGCCCCCCGCTGCAACGGTATTGGCTTGCCGGCCGTTCCGCCCCCGACTCCGCCCACCGCTCAGCCTCCAGGCATCACAGTGTGGGCGGTGGATGCCCTGTTTCCCGCCCTCATACGGCCCCTCCCCCAGCCAACTCCAGCTACTCTTCACCATCTTGTTCTGCCTCCCAGTCTGCCTGTGTAGCCCAGCTTATCTATTAGCAGAGTTGCTTCTAGGTACTTTTGCAATGGCCTCATTTTGTATGATGAGGTCTTGAGAACTATAAGCTTTGTTACACAGGTAGATTAGCTTTAATCTGTCACTTTATGTGGATGCAAGGCAGAGTGTACATTGTCTTATAATAATAATGATAAATGCTTCCCCTTAGCAAGGTTTACTTATATAGGAAGGTTTGTGCTTAGATGTGGGTCAATTTAGCTCATTATGCTATCAATCAGCTATCTTGAGACAGAAAAAGAGAATTTTGTTACTTACCGTAAATTCTTTTTCTTATAGTTCCGTCATGGGAGACCCAAACCATGGGTGTATAGCTTCTGCCTCCGGAGGACACACAAAGTACTACACTCAAACGTGTAGCTCCTCCCTCTTAGCATATACACCCCCTGCTAGCCAGTCCTAGCCAGTTTAGTGCAAAAGCTGAAGGAGGACATCCACTCACAAGTAGAGACAGAGTAAAACCCGGAACAACCGGAACCTCTGTCTGCAACAACAACAGCCGGTGAAGACACACGGAACAAGAAACCTGCCAACAGGCAATAGGGAGGGTGCTGGGAGACCCAGACGATTGGGACGTCCAAAAGCTGTCCCTGGGTGGGTAGAGAAGAAGGGAATTTTGTTACTTACCGTAAATTCCTTTTCTTCTAGCTCCTATTGGGAGACCCAGACGATTGGGTGTATAGCACTGCCTCCGGAGGCCACACAAAGCATTACACTTAAAAGTGTAAGGACCCTCCCCTTCTGGCTATACACCCCCAGTGGGATCACTGGCTGCTCAGTTTTAGTGCTAAAGCAAGAAGGAGGAAAGCCAATAACTGGTTCAAACAAATTCACTCCGAAGTAACATCGGAGAACTGAAAACCATTGAACATGAACAACATGTGTACCCGAAAACAACCAAAAATCCCGAAGGACAACAGGGCGGGTGCTGGGTCTCCCAATAGGAGCTAGAAGAAAAGGAATTTACGGTAAGTAACAAAATTCCCTTCTTCTTCGGTGCTCCATTGGGAGACCCAGACGATTGGGACGTCCAAAAGCTGTCCCTGGGTGGGTAGAGAAATACCTCATGTTAGAGCTGCAAAGACAGCCCTCCCCTACGGGGAGGCAACTGCCGCCTGCAGGACTCTTCTACCTAGGCTGGCGTCCGCCGAAGCATAGGTATGCACCTGATAATGTTTGGTGAAAGTGTGCAGACTCGACCAGGTAGCTGCCTGGCACACCTGTTGAGCCGTAGCCTGGTGTCGTAATGCCCAGGACGCACCCACGGCTCTGGTTGAGTGGGCCCTTAGCCCTGAAGGAACCGGAAGCCCAGCAGAACGGTAGGCTTCAAGAATTGGTTCTTTGATCCATCGAGCCAGGGTGGCTTTGGAAGCCTGCGACCCTTTGCGCTTACCAGCGACAAGGACAAAGAGTGCATCGGAACGGCGCAGGGGCGCCGTGCGGGAAATGTAGATTCTGAGTGCTCTCACCAGATCTAACAAATGTAAATCCTTCTCATACCGATGAACTGCATGAGGACAAAAGGAAGGCAAGGAGATATCCTGATTTAGATGAAAAGAGGATACCACCTTAGGGAGAAACTGAATGGGGCGCAGCACTACCTTGTCCTGGTGGAAGACCAGGAAAGGAGCCTTGGATGACAGCGCTGCTAGCTCAGACACTCTCCGAAGAGATGTGATCGCTACCAGAAAAGCCACTTTCTGTGATAGTCGAGAAAGTGAAACATCCCTCAGAGGCTCGAAAGGCGGCTTCTGGAGGGCAACTAGTACCCTGTTCAGATCCCATTGATCTAACGGCCGCTTGTACGGGGGTACGATATGACAAACCCCCTGCAGGAACGTGTGCACCTTAGAAAGTCGTGCTAGACGCTTCTGAAAAAAGACGGATAGCGCCGAGACTTGCCCTTTAAGGGAGCCGAGCGACAAACCTTTTTCTAACCCAGATTGCAGGAAAGAAAGAAAAGTCGGCAATGCAAATGGCCAGGGAGACATTCCCTGAGCAGAGCACCAGGATAAGAATATCTTCCACGTTCTGTGGTAGATCTTAGCAGACGTGGGCTTCCTAGCCTGTCTCATGGTGGCAACGACCCCTTGGGATAATCCTGAAGACGCTAGGATCCAGGACTCAATGGCCACACAGTCAGGTTCAGGGCCGCAGAATTCCGATGGAAAAACGGCCCTTGGGACAGTAAGTCTGGTCGGTCTGGTAGTGCACACGGTTGGCCGACCGTGAGATGCCACAGATCCGGGTACCACGACCTCCTCGGCCAGTCTGGAGCGACGAGTATGACGCGGCTGCAATCGGATCTGATCTTGCGTAGCACTCTGGGCAGGAGTGCCAGAGGTGGAAACACATAAGGGAGCCGGAACTGCGACCAATCTTGCACCAAGGCGTCTACCGCCAGAGCACTTTGATCGCGAGACCGCGCCATGAAAGTCGGGACCTTGTTGTTGTGCCGAGACGCCATTAAGTCGACGTCCGGCACCCCCCAGCGGCAACAGATTTCCTGAAACACGTCCGGGTGAAGGGACCACTCCCCTGCGTCCATACCCTGGCGACTGAGGAAGTCTGCTTCCCAGTTTTCCACGCTGTGATACCAATGTGATATGACTGAAAGAATGTGTGATTAGATAGGAATCAAATCATAATCATAAGATAGGAGTGATCCCAGATATTATTTGATCCATCAATAATTCAGTATCAAAGAAGATGTCCTTTGGAGGGCCAAAATGATGACCAAGGAATATATGTCTTGAAGCAGTTGAAGATAAAGGAAGTAACATTTACAGTTCCACTTACAGGAAACTTGTGGTTAGCTTAAAGACAGTTTTAAGGATGAAATTTACGGCTCATTGCAATATTTCACTAACACTGGTCAAACTGTGGTCAGCCAGTTGTCAACTGACAGGATGTGCTGGAAATGTGCAGGAAGCTGCCGTTACCTACAACATTTTGTGGTCAAGTTACATGAACATGACTCAGCTGTCATATGCTGGTGACCATTTAGACACAACCTACAATATTTTCCTATAAAATATACACGGAACTCGCTTAAGGTAGGGAAATACCTTCCAGGACATTGAAGTGTACGTACTCACTGTTCCTGTGATGCCATGCCATGTTGATTCCTTATCTTAACTCGAGTTCCCTCCGATGTGAAAGGATTGCTACAACATAACGGTAATGTTGATGCATATTTCTGTTATTGTATAAGTTTCTATGACTATAAGATTCTAAATGCCTATGTACCATTGATTATATTCATGTGCTATTAAAATAAATAGTATCTTGCTATAAAGAATATTAGTATTCGTGCCTGATTAGGATATCAGTGAGCGCTTCGTAAGTACGGGCTTTCAGCCCCCTTTTTAGTAGAATTTAGCAAGACATAAATTGGCGTAGTCGGCAGGATTACTTCTATTAGAAGTAATTAACGAATTTTTGTAATTTAGAAGTTAAAAACATATATTTGGCAAATTTCCAGATATTTTTCAATCTTTTTGCATAGTGTCAAAATGTTCAGAAAACGTAAGGATAATGTTAAGGAGGTTGTTGTGGAGATCCCCGGCTGGACTGAGGCTCCCTACAATCTTATAGCACATGAATTGGTCAATTGTGGATTGGCAGAACAATGGCAGAATAAGCTCAAGGGTAGTGAGATTACTGATGTTGTTAATGTACTCAGTGGTGTCCCTGTGAAAGCAGGTGATGTAGTGTCTTTAGGACGGCGCATCTGGATTTTGGCAAGTGCATATCGCGAGATGCATGAGCGTAATCTAAAGATGCAAAAGAAATGTTCCCAAATGGAACAAAAGATGATAGAATTAGGTGGCCAGAAAACAGTTCTGGAATGTAATACCAGACTGTTGAAGGATAAATTGGAACATTATCAGAATGTGGCAGAAAAAGCTGCCGTAAAAATCGCTCAAAATAAGTACAAGAAAAGAAGAGGAAAAGTAAATAAAACCAAAGTACATAAAAGTATCGCCTCAGCTTCTGTAAACTGGGATCCCGATACTTGGGATGGGGATGTGTGGGATTCATCTTCATCATCTGATGAGGAGGATTACCATAAAGGGAAGATTCAGGCTAATCCCGTGAGGAGGCGCTTAGAGAGGACAGAGAATGAGATCATCCGGGAACATGTCCGGGATGGTCAGGGGAATCTGCAATATGACGAAGATGGTAATGCCATCACAAATGAGAGAACGATTCCTCATGTAAAAAATCGAGTAACCATTGAAGATTACTCTCAGGGAGAAGTTGATAGCATTTTAACACAGTTTAGACAAAAACCAGGAGAAGGAGAAATTCCCTGGTTGGTCAGGGTGCACGATCTCGGAGGAGGTGGAGTGCACTTTGACGCCGGAGACGTGGCAAAATTTGTCACCATGTCTCGGGACCCAGTAATTCAGAGATCAATAAAAATTATTTTGTTGATCATAATGAGCATGGTACTCAAAACTTAATCATGATCTTAGCCCATGCTTTTCTGGACAAATACCCATCAGAAGCAGACTTTCCTATCAATGATAAACCTTGGTATACCTTAAAAGATGGTATGGAAAGGCTGAAGGAAGAGGCAATGAGAAATGCTCTTCCTCTTTTGGGAATGGATGATGATTATCTCCAGTACCCATTAACAGCCAGCATAAGAAATAGGCTGGTTAAACATGCTCCTCCAGCATATAAAACAGTTATTTTAACCTTAACTGTAGCACTGACTGGAGAATCAATCGGTGTAGTTCTAGGGAGGATGAGGGAGTTACAGGATATGGGACAGTGGGATAAATCATCCCCTGGAGGCCATGTTGGTAACAGTAAGCCAAACAATCCTGATTGGAAAGGGAAATCAGTAGGGGAGGCCCCACGGGTGTCTCGCAAAGACATGTTCCAGGCTTTGCTTAAAGCCGGGATCAATAAGGAAAGGATTGATGGAAAGGAGACAGGAGAATTATGGAAGTTGTACAAACAGAAAGTTCTATCTGCAAAGAAAGTGACCACTACAAATATGGAAGGGGGTTCAAAAACCCCCAAGGTAAAGAAATCAGAGGGAAAAGGGGAAAAAACCCCAAAGAAAGTGTCTTGGGAAGATTTTCAGTCAGTTTATCCATGGGAAGAACTGGCTGCAGCCGTGGCCACAAAGGTCACGGAAGGAAGGGGTAATGCACAGACTGAAGTCTGTGTAAATGAAAGTTCAGAAGGAAGTGATTTACTATAGGTAGCCAGCCAAGCCCCCCTAATGATAAAAAGGGACGAACGTCCCTACGTCAATCTTAGCATACATTGGAAAGGGGGAAATGTTCAAAGAGTCCCAGCTTTGATTGACACGGGGGCGGAGGCTACTTTAATTCATGGAAACCCAGAAAAAATAAAAGGACCTAGAGTAAAAATTGCTGGACTAGGTGGTCAAGTGATCACTGGGGTTCAGACACAGGTAGCTTTGAAGATAGGTAATTTACCTATCAAGAAGTATACGGTGCTGGTAGTTCCTATACCAGAATATATTTTGGGAATTGATGTCCTAAAAGGGATGACTCTTAATCTAACAGAAGGAAAATTCTCCTTTGGGATTAAGTCTTGTCATAAGGAAATGCGACCAGTGGTGGTGGGCAAAGTCAAAATGCCCCCTGTACATGTGCCTCCAGCTACAAAAATGGTAGCTATGAAACAATATCGAATACCAGGAGGTCACAGAGAGATAGGAGAAACCATTAAGGAATTGGTAGAAACTGGGGTAATGCGCCCTACTACTACCACATGGAATAATCCTGTCTGGCCAGTTAAAAAGAGTGATGGCTCCTGGCGCATGACAGTTGATTATAGGGAGTTAAACAAGAATACTCCTCCCTTGACAGCTGCAGTTCCGGATACAATAACGATTGTGGAAAATATTCAGACTCACTCCGGAACTTGGTATGCAGTAATTGATTTGGCAAATGCTTTCTTTACTATACCTATAGAAGAGAAGGCTCAAGATCAATTTGCATTCACTTGGTTAGGAAGACAATATACCTTTACCAGGTTACCCCAAGGATGGCTACATAGCCCCACAATCTGTCACCGGACGGTGGCAGAGCATTTGGATGGATTTGATCTACCATCAGAAATGCAGATCTCACATTATATCGATGATATAATGATACAAGGACAAGATGAGCAAAGTGTGAAAGATCAATTGACAAAACTGATTGCTCATATGAGAAGTAAAGGATGGGAAATCAATGATGCCAAGGTTCAAGGACCGTCTCAGGTGGTAAAATTTCTTGGGATTCAGTGGAACAAGGGGCACAGAGAGATCTTGCCCAATGCCAGACAGAAAATTATTAATTTCCCGGTCCCTAAATCCAAACAAGAGACTCAGTCTTATATTGGATTGTTTGGTTTTTGGAGACAACATATCCCTCATTTGGGACAAATGTTGGCTCCTTTGTACAAAGTAACGAGGAAAAAATATGAGTTCCACTGGGGAGAGGAACAGCAAAATGCGTTTGAGATGGTCAAGGAAGCGATACAACAAGCCGTGGATCTATGGCCAATGTTGTCAGGACCCGTGGAGCTGCATGTGTCAGTTCAACATATGTATGCCAATTGGTCACTTTGGCAAAAACAAGGGGGAAAAAGAGTTCCTCTTGGATTTTGGAATAGAAAATTACCAGATGCTGGAGAAAAATACACTCCTTTTGAACAGCAATTGTTAGCTTGTTATTGGGCTCTGGTAGAGACCGAACAATTAACCATTGAACATGAGGTATTGCTGAGACCAGCAATACCCATAATGCAGTGGGTGTTGTCCAATCCTAAAACCAATAGGGTGGGGCATGCCCAGGAGCAAAGTATCATTAAATGGAAATGGTACATTTCAGAAAGGGCCAAGAAGGGAGAAGGCGGGATCGCCACTCTACATGAGAAAGTGGCAGAGGTAGCTGAGGAAACATCTTTTCCCAGCAAAGCTGCCATGCTAGAGGAGTCCCCGGTGAAGTGGGGGAAAGCATATGAAGATTTAACTGAACCACAACAAACACATGCATGGTTCACAGACGGATCAGCCCGTTATGTGAGTGGGAAAAGGTTGTGGAAAAGTGTTGCATATAATCCCAGATTGGAAAAATTTCTGTCAGTAGAAGGGGAAGGCAAAAGTAGTCAATATGCAGAACTCTATGCCATATTCTTGGCATTATCTTTTGAACAAGGAAAAGAGTGTCATCTTTTTACTGATTCCTGGTCAGTAGCAAATGGATTAGCCACATGGATGATGGGATGGAAAAAACACAATTGGTTAATTCATGGAAAAGAGATTTGGGGCAAGGAAGTGTGGCAAGAGATTGAAGAGATTATTCAATTTACCAAGACCACTGTATTTCATGTCGATGCTCATGTCCCTACTAACTCACTTGAACGTTTGTTTAATTCAGAAGCAGATAAAGCAGCAGCCATCAGACAAGTCAGTCCAACAGGTGACAAGGAAAAAGAGGCATGGTTGCAAGGTACAGCTGTTTGGGCACACCAGAAAAGTGGACATTTGGGAGAAAAAGCCACTTACAGGTGGGCTCAGGAAAGGGGTGTGCCTCTTACTCTTGATATCATTAAAGAAACCATTCTACACTGTCCAGTGTGCCAACATTCACAAAAGAGGGAGGTTCCACATACAGTAATGGGACACATAGGTCGAGGACAATTACCTGCACAAATTTGGCAGATGGATTTCATTGGTCCATTGCCAGAAAGTAGAGGGTGTAAATACGTCTGCACTGCAGTAGACACATACTCAGGTTTGATGGTGGGTTTTCCCTGTAAGGCAGCAACCCAGTGGAGTACTGAGAGAACTTTAGAAATCATCACTCAATACTATGGAGTTCCATTGCAGGTACAATCAGATAATGGTTCTCATTTTACTGGCCAGAAGATAAAAGATTATGCCCAAGAACATAACATTCAATGGGTGTATCATATGCCATACTATCCCCAGGCTGCTGGTCTGGTGGAAAGAATGAATGGGTTGTTGAAATCCACCTTGAAAAAAGTAAATCAATCAGACAAACAGTATGGACAATGGAGAGACAATCTCAGTGAAGCCCTACAGATAATAAACAATAGACCTATCACAGATTCTATGACTCCTCTCATGAGGATGTTGACACCAAATCTTACTATTCATGAGGCACACGTAGTGAGTACAATCATTTACTGGAAAGTGGAAGAAGAGGCAAAACTCCCAGAAAGAGTGACACCTTATTCAGCAGGTTTAGACCTCAGTACCTTGGACTGTCGTGGTACCCCCAGGTAAGGTAAAACCAATTTCAACAGGATTGGGTTGCCAGATGCCAAAGGATCATTATGGTCAAATAGCCACTCGTTCTAGTTTAGCGTTAAAAGGAGCCATAGTGGTGGGAGGGGTAATAGATGCAGATTATCAGGGAGAAATCAAGGTACTGATGTTAAATTTGGGAAATGAACCTTTGATCTTGGTGAAACACCAGAAGGTGGCTCAGATGTTGATAATTCCAATAAACTTGTCTGAGATAAGAGAAGGAACTGCCCCAGTAGAATTAACAATACAGGGTACTAAAGGTTTTGGATCCTCTAATATTACAAATGTAGGAGCAAAAATATGGATTCAAAACCTCCAAGGACCGCCCTCAGAGGCAGAGGTAATAGCGGTCGGAAAAGATCGTACTCTCCTGATAATGAGACCAGGAGTGGAGAAGTGGGAATATGTCCCACAAGAAAAATGTTATTTACGAGAATAATAGTGTATCTTTATTTGCAGATGGTGTTGTAAATAAGCGGAATCCATAGTATCGGTTACTGGGAAGAGCTCGATAGTGAGGAGATGGAGAAATTCCTGTGTTTGATGTTTGCCTCTTTGGTCGTTGGATGGACAAGTCTACATCAGGAGAAACCTGTGGCGAATAAATTTCTGATGCACCATCACATTTTAACGGATGCGCTGAACAGTAGTCAACACACAGATTGCTGGATCTGTACACATTCTCCGGTTACAGCCACCAGTATCCCTTATCTGGCTATCCCGGTATCGATGGAGGAAATCCTAAAGTGGAAAAGTTGTTCTGATCAACTTGCTGATAAAGACACTCGGAATGTTCGACTATGGAATACTACAGTACCCATTCCCGTAGTGGGATGGATCAATCTTCCATGGTGGCAAGGCAATTTGAGTGGAACAATCACCAATTTACAATATCTGGCTTTTAAGGGAGGAATTTGGGTACCAAGAAATAAGACTGGACTGACTAACCTGGGATTCATCCCTATGGAGAATATAAAAATAAGTTTTGGGACAACTGTAGATACATTAGATGCTTTTAAACCCAGCTTAGTGGAAAGAACAATTCATGATATGCTATGGCCTTATGCCAATATGTTCATAAATGGGACTAGTGAAACTTGTAGTAACATATCGGGAAATTTAATGTGTAATGATTACTCTGAATATCGAGCAAATGATCCGACCTGTAATAACCCTAATGTAGGATACTGTAGCCCAATTGGACAACAGCCCGGGTGGTGTTTGTTATCAAATGTTAGTATTTTCGTTGATTTGGTTCATCGTTTAGTTTTGCAACATTCGGCTTTATGGGATTTACCTAGAGGAATGTATTGGGTATGTGGGTATAATGCCTATAAATGGCTCCCAGTAGGAGTCAAGGGAAGCTGTACTTTAGCTCGTTTGACCCCAGCTACCTTTATAGTACCTTATGATCAATTAGATGCTCAGGTTTTGCCAAAACACATGATATTCAAGAGAGCTGCAGATAATAAACCAAGGGAATCAGGGCGACCCCATGTGGTACAAATGGGAACAGCGAATAAGATTTTCAGTACTTTTTTCCTATATCCAATGATAATGCAAATGTGGGATAAATTAGTAGAGTCTACTGATTATCTGGATGATCAAATTTTTGCAGTTTTGGATATAGTAAACACCTCTGTAGCTGTACAGCAGCAGTTGATTATAGTTACTAACCAGCATACTTTGGTACTTGATTACCTAACAGCAGCCCAAGGGGGTATGTGTCAGATAATAGGCCCCGCCTGTTGCCATTACATAGATCCTAAAGGACAGCTACAATTACGAGCAAAGTTAAATGACATACAAAAATTAAGAGATAAATATCAAAAAGATAATGATGTAAATAAAGATAGTTGGTGGGCGAATACCTTTTCCTTCCTAAACCCTGCAAATTGGTTTAAGGGGTTAGGAGGATGGGTAATGGGGCTTTTGCAGGGAGTTTTTCAGATAATATTGCTTTTAGTTTTAATATACATAGTAGTGAAAGTGATTATATTTGTGATTCAAGTTTATCCAAACAAACCAAGAAATCAAAATCTGTGGCAAAGTCAATGTTAGTGTCCTATTAAAAGCGATATTTCTTGGTTATGGTATGGTATATTCCGAGTGATCTTCTTCTAGTGGAATACTGATGATGGAAAATAATCCCTGGGATCAAGGACCGATTGTGATACCAATGTGATATGACTGAAAGAATGTGTGATTAGATAGGAATCAAATCATAATCATAAGATAGGAGTGATCCCAGATATTATTTGATCCATCAATAATTCAGTATCAAAGAAGATGTCCTTTGGAGGGCCAAAATGATGACCAAGGAATATATGTCTTGAAGCAGTTGAAGATAAAGGAAGTAACATTTACAGTTCCACTTACAGGAAACTTGTGGTTAGCTTAAAGACAGTTTTAAGGATGAAATTTACGGCTCATTGCAATATTTCACTAACACTGGTCAAACTGTGGTCAGCCAGTTGTCAACTGACAGGATGTGCTGGAAATGTGCAGGAAGCTGCCGTTACCTACAACATTTTGTGGTCAAGTTACATGAACATGACTCAGCTGTCATATGCTGGTGACCATTTAGACACAACCTACAATATTTTCCTATAAAATATACACGGAACTCGCTTAAGGTAGGGAAATACCTTCCAGGACATTGAAGTGTACGTACTCACTGTTCCTGTGATGCCATGCCATGTTGATTCCTTATCTTAACTCGAGTTCCCTCCGATGTGAAAGGATTGCTACAACATAACGGTAATGTTGATGCATATTTCTGTTATTGTATAAGTTTCTATGACTATAAGATTCTAAATGCCTATGTACCATTGATTATATTCATGTGCTATTAAAATAAATAGTATCTTGCTATAAAGAATATTAGTATTCGTGCCTGATTAGGATATCAGTGAGCGCTTCGTAAGTACGGGCTTTCAGCCCCCTTTTTAGTAGAATTTAGCAAGACATAAATTGGCGTAGTCGGCAGGATTACTTCTATTAGAAGTAATTAACGAATTTTTGTAATTTAGAAGTTAAAAACATATATTTGGCAAATTTCCAGATATTTTTCAATCTTTTTGCATAGTGTCAAAATGTTCAGAAAACGTAAGGATAATGTTAAGGAGGTTGTTGTGGAGATCCCCGGCTGGACTGAGGCTCCCTACAATCTTATAGCACATGAATTGGTCAATTGTGGATTGGCAGAACAATGGCAGAATAAGCTCAAGGGTAGTGAGATTACTGATGTTGTTAATGTACTCAGTGGTGTCCCTGTGAAAGCAGGTGATGTAGTGTCTTTAGGACGGCGCATCTGGATTTTGGCAAGTGCATATCGCGAGATGCATGAGCGTAATCTAAAGATGCAAAAGAAATGTTCCCAAATGGAACAAAAGATGATAGAATTAGGTGGCCAGAAAACAGTTCTGGAATGTAATACCAGACTGTTGAAGGATAAATTGGAACATTATCAGAATGTGGCAGAAAAAGCTGCCGTAAAAATCGCTCAAAATAAGTACAAGAAAAGAAGAGGAAAAGTAAATAAAACCAAAGTACATAAAAGTATCGCCTCAGCTTCTGTAAACTGGGATCCCGATACTTGGGATGGGGATGTGTGGGATTCATCTTCATCATCTGATGAGGAGGATTACCATAAAGGGAAGATTCAGGCTAATCCCGTGAGGAGGCGCTTAGAGAGGACAGAGAATGAGATCATCCGGGAACATGTCCGGGATGGTCAGGGGAATCTGCAATATGACGAAGATGGTAATGCCATCACAAATGAGAGAACGATTCCTCATGTAAAAAATCGAGTAACCATTGAAGATTACTCTCAGGGAGAAGTTGATAGCATTTTAACACAGTTTAGACAAAAACCAGGAGAAGGAGAAATTCCCTGGTTGGTCAGGGTGCACGATCTCGGAGGAGGTGGAGTGCACTTTGACGCCGGAGACGTGGCAAAATTTGTCACCATGTCTCGGGACCCAGTAATTCAGAGATCAATAAAAAATTATTTTGTTGATCATAATGAGCATGGTACTCAAAACTTAATCATGATCTTAGCCCATGCTTTTCTGGACAAATACCCATCAGAAGCAGACTTTCCTATCAATGATAAACCTTGGTATACCTTAAAAGATGGTATGGAAAGGCTGAAGGAAGAGGCAATGAGAAATGCTCTTCCTCTTTTGGGAATGGATGATGATTATCTCCAGTACCCATTAACAGCCAGCATAAGAAATAGGCTGGTTAAACATGCTCCTCCAGCATATAAAACAGTTATTTTAACCTTAACTGTAGCACTGACTGGAGAATCAATCGGTGTAGTTCTAGGGAGGATGAGGGAGTTACAGGATATGGGACAGTGGGATAAATCATCCCCTGGAGGCCATGTTGGTAACAGTAAGCCAAACAATCCTGATTGGAAAGGGAAATCAGTAGGGGAGGCCCCACGGGTGTCTCGCAAAGACATGTTCCAGGCTTTGCTTAAAGCCGGGATCAATAAGGAAAGGATTGATGGAAAGGAGACAGGAGAATTATGGAAGTTGTACAAACAGAAAGTTCTATCTGCAAAGAAAGTGACCACTACAAATATGGAAGGGGGTTCAAAAACCCCCAAGGTAAAGAAATCAGAGGGAAAAGGGGAAAAAACCCCAAAGAAAGTGTCTTGGGAAGATTTTCAGTCAGTTTATCCATGGGAAGAACTGGCTGCAGCCGTGGCCACAAAGGTCACGGAAGGAAGGGGTAATGCACAGACTGAAGTCTGTGTAAATGAAAGTTCAGAAGGAAGTGATTTACTATAGGTAGCCAGCCAAGCCCCCCTAATGATAAAAAGGGACGAACGTCCCTACGTCAATCTTAGCATACATTGGAAAGGGGGAAATGTTCAAAGAGTCCCAGCTTTGATTGACACGGGGGCGGAGGCTACTTTAATTCATGGAAACCCAGAAAAAATAAAAGGACCTAGAGTAAAAATTGCTGGACTAGGTGGTCAAGTGATCACTGGGGTTCAGACACAGGTAGCTTTGAAGATAGGTAATTTACCTATCAAGAAGTATACGGTGCTGGTAGTTCCTATACCAGAATATATTTTGGGAATTGATGTCCTAAAAGGGATGACTCTTAATCTAACAGAAGGAAAATTCTCCTTTGGGATTAAGTCTTGTCATAAGGAAATGCGACCAGTGGTGGTGGGCAAAGTCAAAATGCCCCCTGTACATGTGCCTCCAGCTACAAAAATGGTAGCTATGAAACAATATCGAATACCAGGAGGTCACAGAGAGATAGGAGAAACCATTAAGGAATTGGTAGAAACTGGGGTAATGCGCCCTACTACTACCACATGGAATAATCCTGTCTGGCCAGTTAAAAAGAGTGATGGCTCCTGGCGCATGACAGTTGATTATAGGGAGTTAAACAAGAATACTCCTCCCTTGACAGCTGCAGTTCCGGATACAATAACGATTGTGGAAAATATTCAGACTCACTCCGGAACTTGGTATGCAGTAATTGATTTGGCAAATGCTTTCTTTACTATACCTATAGAAGAGAAGGCTCAAGATCAATTTGCATTCACTTGGTTAGGAAGACAATATACCTTTACCAGGTTACCCCAAGGATGGCTACATAGCCCCACAATCTGTCACCGGACGGTGGCAGAGCATTTGGATGGATTTGATCTACCATCAGAAATGCAGATCTCACATTATATCGATGATATAATGATACAAGGACAAGATGAGCAAAGTGTGAAAGATCAATTGACAAAACTGATTGCTCATATGAGAAGTAAAGGATGGGAAATCAATGATGCCAAGGTTCAAGGACCGTCTCAGGTGGTAAAATTTCTTGGGATTCAGTGGAACAAGGGGCACAGAGAGATCTTGCCCAATGCCAGACAGAAAATTATTAATTTCCCGGTCCCTAAATCCAAACAAGAGACTCAGTCTTATATTGGATTGTTTGGTTTTTGGAGACAACATATCCCTCATTTGGGACAAATGTTGGCTCCTTTGTACAAAGTAACGAGGAAAAAATATGAGTTCCACTGGGGAGAGGAACAGCAAAATGCGTTTGAGATGGTCAAGGAAGCGATACAACAAGCCGTGGATCTATGGCCAATGTTGTCAGGACCCGTGGAGCTGCATGTGTCAGTTCAACATATGTATGCCAATTGGTCACTTTGGCAAAAACAAGGGGGAAAAAGAGTTCCTCTTGGATTTTGGAATAGAAAATTACCAGATGCTGGAGAAAAATACACTCCTTTTGAACAGCAATTGTTAGCTTGTTATTGGGCTCTGGTAGAGACCGAACAATTAACCATTGAACATGAGGTATTGCTGAGACCAGCAATACCCATAATGCAGTGGGTGTTGTCCAATCCTAAAACCAATAGGGTGGGGCATGCCCAGGAGCAAAGTATCATTAAATGGAAATGGTACATTTCAGAAAGGGCCAAGAAGGGAGAAGGCGGGATCGCCACTCTACATGAGAAAGTGGCAGAGGTAGCTGAGGAAACATCTTTTCCCAGCAAAGCTGCCATGCTAGAGGAGTCCCCGGTGAAGTGGGGGAAAGCATATGAAGATTTAACTGAACCACAACAAACACATGCATGGTTCACAGACGGATCAGCCCGTTATGTGAGTGGGAAAAGGTTGTGGAAAAGTGTTGCATATAATCCCAGATTGGAAAAATTTCTGTCAGTAGAAGGGGAAGGCAAAAGTAGTCAATATGCAGAACTCTATGCCATATTCTTGGCATTATCTTTTGAACAAGGAAAAGAGTGTCATCTTTTTACTGATTCCTGGTCAGTAGCAAATGGATTAGCCACATGGATGATGGGATGGAAAAAACACAATTGGTTAATTCATGGAAAAGAGATTTGGGGCAAGGAAGTGTGGCAAGAGATTGAAGAGATTATTCAATTTACCAAGACCACTGTATTTCATGTCGATGCTCATGTCCCTACTAACTCACTTGAACGTTTGTTTAATTCAGAAGCAGATAAAGCAGCAGCCATCAGACAAGTCAGTCCAACAGGTGACAAGGAAAAAGAGGCATGGTTGCAAGGTACAGCTGTTTGGGCACACCAGAAAAGTGGACATTTGGGAGAAAAAGCCACTTACAGGTGGGCTCAGGAAAGGGGTGTGCCTCTTACTCTTGATATCATTAAAGAAACCATTCTACACTGTCCAGTGTGCCAACATTCACAAAAGAGGGAGGTTCCACATACAGTAATGGGACACATAGGTCGAGGACAATTACCTGCACAAATTTGGCAGATGGATTTCATTGGTCCATTGCCAGAAAGTAGAGGGTGTAAATACGTCTGCACTGCAGTAGACACATACTCAGGTTTGATGGTGGGTTTTCCCTGTAAGGCAGCAACCCAGTGGAGTACTGAGAGAACTTTAGAAATCATCACTCAATACTATGGAGTTCCATTGCAGGTACAATCAGATAATGGTTCTCATTTTACTGGCCAGAAGATAAAAGATTATGCCCAAGAACATAACATTCAATGGGTGTATCATATGCCATACTATCCCCAGGCTGCTGGTCTGGTGGAAAGAATGAATGGGTTGTTGAAATCCACCTTGAAAAAAGTAAATCAATCAGACAAACAGTATGGACAATGGAGAGACAATCTCAGTGAAGCCCTACAGATAATAAACAATAGACCTATCACAGATTCTATGACTCCTCTCATGAGGATGTTGACACCAAATCTTACTATTCATGAGGCACACGTAGTGAGTACAATCATTTACTGGAAAGTGGAAGAAGAGGCAAAACTCCCAGAAAGAGTGACACCTTATTCAGCAGGTTTAGACCTCAGTACCTTGGAAACTGTCGTGGTACCCCCAGGTAAGGTAAAACCAATTTCAACAGGATTGGGTTGCCAGATGCCAAAGGATCATTATGGTCAAATAGCCACTCGTTCTAGTTTAGCGTTAAAAGGAGCCATAGTGGTGGGAGGGGTAATAGATGCAGATTATCAGGGAGAAATCAAGGTACTGATGTTAAATTTGGGAAATGAACCTTTGATCTTGGTGAAACACCAGAAGGTGGCTCAGATGTTGATAATTCCAATAAACTTGTCTGAGATAAGAGAAGGAACTGCCCCAGTAGAATTAACAATACAGGGTACTAAAGGTTTTGGATCCTCTAATATTACAAATGTAGGAGCAAAAATATGGATTCAAAACCTCCAAGGACCGCCCTCAGAGGCAGAGGTAATAGCGGTCGGAAAAGATCGTACTCTCCTGATAATGAGACCAGGAGTGGAGAAGTGGGAATATGTCCCACAAGAAAAATGTTATTTACGAGAATAATAGTGTATCTTTATTTGCAGATGGTGTTGTAAATAAGCGGAATCCATAGTATCGGTTACTGGGAAGAGCTCGATAGTGAGGAGATGGAGAAATTCCTGTGTTTGATGTTTGCCTCTTTGGTCGTTGGATGGACAAGTCTACATCAGGAGAAACCTGTGGCGAATAAATTTCTGATGCACCATCACATTTTAACGGATGCGCTGAACAGTAGTCAACACACAGATTGCTGGATCTGTACACATTCTCCGGTTACAGCCACCAGTATCCCTTATCTGGCTATCCCGGTATCGATGGAGGAAATCCTAAAGTGGAAAAGTTGTTCTGATCAACTTGCTGATAAAGACACTCGGAATGTTCGACTATGGAATACTACAGTACCCATTCCCGTAGTGGGATGGATCAATCTTCCATGGTGGCAAGGCAATTTGAGTGGAACAATCACCAATTTACAATATCTGGCTTTTAAGGGAGGAATTTGGGTACCAAGAAATAAGACTGGACTGACTAACCTGGGATTCATCCCTATGGAGAATATAAAAATAAGTTTTGGGACAACTGTAGATACATTAGATGCTTTTAAACCCAGCTTAGTGGAAAGAACAATTCATGATATGCTATGGCCTTATGCCAATATGTTCATAAATGGGACTAGTGAAACTTGTAGTAACATATCGGGAAATTTAATGTGTAATGATTACTCTGAATATCGAGCAAATGATCCGACCTGTAATAACCCTAATGTAGGATACTGTAGCCCAATTGGACAACAGCCCGGGTGGTGTTTGTTATCAAATGTTAGTATTTTCGTTGATTTGGTTCATCGTTTAGTTTTGCAACATTCGGCTTTATGGGATTTACCTAGAGGAATGTATTGGGTATGTGGGTATAATGCCTATAAATGGCTCCCAGTAGGAGTCAAGGGAAGCTGTACTTTAGCTCGTTTGACCCCAGCTACCTTTATAGTACCTTATGATCAATTAGATGCTCAGGTTTTGCCAAAACACATGATATTCAAGAGAGCTGCAGATAATAAACCAAGGGAATCAGGGCGACCCCATGTGGTACAAATGGGAACAGCGAATAAGATTTTCAGTACTTTTTTCCTATATCCAATGATAATGCAAATGTGGGATAAATTAGTAGAGTCTACTGATTATCTGGATGATCAAATTTTTGCAGTTTTGGATATAGTAAACACCTCTGTAGCTGTACAGCAGCAGTTGATTATAGTTACTAACCAGCATACTTTGGTACTTGATTACCTAACAGCAGCCCAAGGGGGTATGTGTCAGATAATAGGCCCCGCCTGTTGCCATTACATAGATCCTAAAGGACAGCTACAATTACGAGCAAAGTTAAATGACATACAAAAATTAAGAGATAAATATCAAAAAGATAATGATGTAAATAAAGATAGTTGGTGGGCGAATACCTTTTCCTTCCTAAACCCTGCAAATTGGTTTAAGGGGTTAGGAGGATGGGTAATGGGGCTTTTGCAGGGAGTTTTTCAGATAATATTGCTTTTAGTTTTAATATACATAGTAGTGAAAGTGATTATATTTGTGATTCAAGTTTATCCAAACAAACCAAGAAATCAAAATCTGTGGCAAAGTCAATGTTAGTGTCCTATTAAAAGCGATATTTCTTGGTTATGGTATGGTATATTCCGAGTGATCTTCTTCTAGTGGAATACTGATGATGGAAAATAATCCCTGGGATCAAGGACCGATTGTGATACCAATGTGATATGACTGAAAGAATGTGTGATTAGATAGGAATCAAATCATAATCATAAGATAGGAGTGATCCCAGATATTATTTGATCCATCAATAATTCAGTATCAAAGAAGATGTCCTTTGGAGGGCCAAAATGATGACCAAGGAATATATGTCTTGAAGCAGTTGAAGATAAAGGAAGTAACATTTACAGTTCCACTTACAGGAAACTTGTGGTTAGCTTAAAGACAGTTTTAAGGATGAAATTTACGGCTCATTGCAATATTTCACTAACACTGGTCAAACTGTGGTCAGCCAGTTGTCAACTGACAGGATGTGCTGGAAATGTGCAGGAAGCTGCCGTTACCTACAACATTTTGTGGTCAAGTTACATGAACATGACTCAGCTGTCATATGCTGGTGACCATTTAGACACAACCTACAATATTTTCCTATAAAATATACACGGAACTCGCTTAAGGTAGGGAAATACCTTCCAGGACATTGAAGTGTACGTACTCACTGTTCCTGTGATGCCATGCCATGTTGATTCCTTATCTTAACTCGAGTTCCCTCCGATGTGAAAGGATTGCTACAACATAACGGTAATGTTGATGCATATTTCTGTTATTGTATAAGTTTCTATGACTATAAGATTCTAAATGCCTATGTACCATTGATTATATTCATGTGCTATTAAAATAAATAGTATCTTGCTATAAAGAATATTAGTATTCGTGCCTGATTAGGATATAAGTGAGCACTTCGTAAGTACGGGCTTTCAGCCCCCTTTTTAGTAGAATTTAGCAAGACACACGCCCGGGATGTGAATTCGGATCTGCTTTCCTTCCAGCCACTGCTGGAAAGCTAGTAGGGCCAGATACACTGCCCTGATTTCCAGAACATTGATCTGAAGGGTGGACTCCTGCTGAGTCCACGTACCCTGAGCCCTGTGGTGGAGAAAAACTGCTCCCCACCCTGACAGACTCGCGTCTGTCGTGACTACTGCCCAGGATGGGGGTAGGAAGGATCTTCCCTGTGATAATGAGGTGGGAAGAAGCCACCATTGCAGAGAGTCCTTGGCCGTCTGGGAAAGGGAGACTTCCCTGTCCAGGGATGTTGACTTCCCGTCCCATTGGCGGAGAATGTCCCACTGAAGTGGGCGCAGATGAAACTGCGCAAACGGGACTGCCTCCATTGCTGCCAACATCTTCCCCAGGAAGTGCATGAGGCGCCTTAAGGGGTGCGACTGACCTTGAAGGAGAGACTGCACCCCTGTCTGTAGTGACCGCTGCTTGTCCAGCGGAAGCTTCACTATCGCTGAGAGAGTATGAAACTCCATGCCAAGATACGTTAGTGATTGGGTCGGTGCCAGATTGGACTTTGAAAAGTTGATGATCCACCCGAAAGTCTGGAGAGTCTCCAGCGCAACATTCAGGCTGAGTTGGCATGCCTCTTGAGAGGGTGCTTTTACAAGCAGATCGTCTAAGTAAGGGATCACCGAGTGTCCCTGAGAGTGCAAGATTGCTACCACTGCCGCCATGACCTTGGTGAAAACCCGTGGGGCTGTCGCCAGACCAAATGGCAGAGCTACGAATTGAAGATGGTCGTCTCCTATCACGAAACGTAGAAAGCGTTGGTGCTCTGTAGCAATCGGCACGTGGAGATAAGCATCTTTGATGTCTATCGATGCAAGAAAATCTCCTTGAGACATTGAGGCAATGACGGAGCGGAGGGATTCCATCCGGAACCGCCTGACGTTCACATGCTTGTTGAGCAGCTTTAGGTCCAGAACAGGACGGAATGAGCCGTCCTTTTTTGGCACCACAAAGAGATTGGAGTAAAAACCTTGCCCTTGTTCCGGAAGAGGAACAGGGATCACCACTCCTTCTGCTCTTAGAGAGCCCACCGCCTGCAGAAGGGCATCTGCGCGGTCGGGATGTGGGGAAGTTCTGAAGAACCGAGGCGGAGGACGAGAACTGAACTCTATCCTGTACCCGTGAGACAAAATGTCTGTTACCCACCGGTCCTTGACCTGTGGCAGCCAAATGTCGCAAAAGTGGGAGAGCCTGCCACCGACCGAGGATGCGGAGAGAGGAGGCCGAAAGTCATGAGGCAGCCGGCTTGGAAGCGGTTCCTCCGGTTGCTTTCTTGGGGCGTGAGTGAGCCCGCCAGGCATCTGAGCTCCTTTGCTCCTTCTGAGTCCCTTTGGACGAGGAGAATTGGGGCTTGCCCGAGCCTCGAAAGGACCGAAACCTCGACTGCCACTTCCTCTGTTGAGGTTTGCTTGATCTGGGCTGGGGTAAGGAGGAGTCCTTACCCTTGGACTGTTTAATGATCTCAGCCAATTGCTCACCAAACAGTCTGTCTCCAGATAGTGGCAAGCTGGTTAAACATTTCTTGGAAGCAGAATCTGCTTTCCATTCCTTTAACCACAAGGCTCTGCGCAAAACCACAGAGTTGGCAGACGCCATTGAGGTACGGCTCGTAGAGTCCAGGACAGCGTTGATAGCGTAAGTCGCAAACGCAGACATTTGCGAGGTTAGGGACGCTACTCGCGGCACTGCTGGACGTATGATAGAGTCCACCTGTGCCAGACCAGCTGAAATAGCTTGGAGTGCCCACACGGCCGCGAATGCTGGAGCAAACGACGCGCCGATAGCTTCATAGACAGACTTTAACCAAAGGTCCATCTGTCTGTCATTGGCATCTTTAAGTGAAGCCCCATCTTCCACTGCAACTATGGATCTAGCCGCAAGCCTGGAGATTGGGGGGTCCACCTTTGTACACTGGGTCCAGCGTTTGACCACGTCAGGGGGAAAGGGATAACGTGTATCCTTAAGACGTTTGGAGAAACGCTTGTCTGGATAAGCATGATGTTTCTGGACTGATTCTCTGAAGTCAGAGTGGTCCAGAAAAGTACTCAATTTACGCTTGGGATACCGGAAATGGAACTTCTCCTGCTGTGCAGCTGCCTCCTCTGCTGAAGGGGCTGGGGGAGAAATATCTAACAGTCTATTGATGGCCGCTATAAGGTCATTTACCATAGCGTCACCATCAGGGGTATCTAGATTGAGAGCGGTGTCAGGATTAGATTCCTGATCACCCACCTCTGTCTCCTCATACAGAGCCTCGTCTCGCTGAGACCCTGACCAGTGTGATGACGTCGAGGGTCTTTCCCAGCGAGCCCGCTTAGGCTGCCTGGGACTGTCCTCCGAGTCAGAGTCTTCAGCCTGTGATGCCTGGGACCCCCCTGAAGTACGGATTAGTTCCAACTGAGGGGGACCGGGGGGCATAGACACAGCAGTGTCCATGGTCTGAGTAACTGGCCTGGACTGCAAGGTTTCCAGGATTTTTGTCATAGTCACAGACATCTTATCAGCAAAAACTGCAAATTCTGTCCCCGTCACCGGGGCAGGGTTCACAGGCGTCTCTGCCTGGGCCACTACTACCATAGACTCTGGCTGCCGAAGTGGCACAGGGATTGAACATTGCACACAATGGGGGTCATTGGAACCTGCCGGTAGATTAGCCCCACATGCGGCACAAGCAGTGCATACCGCCTGTGCCTTGGCACCCTTGCGTTTTGCGGATGACATGTTGTTGTCTCCTCAGAGCAATGTAGGGTATAAGCCAAGAAGCGACTGTACAGTGCAATATAAATATATATGGTACAGGGAAAAAATGCACCAAATAACACTGTGGCACTAGTGGGGCCAGCACTTATGTGCAGCTTACCGCCCGCATAAACGCGGGTGTGTGGTCGCCAGAGTCCCTTGTCTGAGTCCCCCAGAGCCTGTGTCCGTTCTCCAGCCAGACTGCATGCAGGAATGGCTGCCGGCGTCCTGTGGAGAGGGGCGGGCCCTGGGCGTGTTGAGACCAAGAGCGGGAAACTTGCGTCCCCACTGTGCCCAGTGAGAGGGCTGGAGTATGTAAATAAGACTCCAGCCCTCGGCGCTGACTATAGAACAGCGTCTCTCCCTTTCCCTGATTGACAGGGTGGGGGCGGGAACGAAGCAGAGCTAGGCCGCAAAAGCCGGGGACTGGATTTATGAGCGCTGCCGCCGTAAAAGCGCGGGCAGCGCGAGTCCCCGGCGCACTACAAGTCCCAGCCGCGCCGCCGCTCCCGGAGCGGCCGGCGCGGTAGTTCCCAAGACATAAAATCACTCAGCTAAGCTGCAGTGACTCTAACGCGAGCGCGCAGCGCTAATGCCCCCGGCGCACTAGCACACCCAGCAAGCCTGAAGTGTGCGTGGCCTGTCTGTGCGGGGACACAGAGTACCTGAACGTTGCAGGGCCTTGTCCCTGACTGTACTCAGCTCCTCCAGCAGGGTCTCTGGGTCTGTGGATGGAGCCCGGCCTCAGGGTTTGGAGACCGGTAAGATCCCACTTCCACAGAGCCCCTCAGGGGGATGGGGAAGGAAAGCAGCATGTGGGCTCCAGCCTCCGTACCCGCAATGGGTACCTCAACCTTACAAACCGCAAGTGGGGTGAGAAGGGAGCATGCTGGGGACCCTATATGGGCCCTCTTTTCTTCCATCCGATATAGTCAGCAGCTACTGCTGACTAAACAGTGGAGCTATGCGTGGATGTCTGACCTCCTTCGCACAAAGCTTGAAAACTGAGCAGCCAGTGATCCCACTGGGGGTGTATAGCCAGAAGGGGAGGGGCCTTACACTTTTAAGTGTAATGCTTTGTGTGGCCTCCGGAGGCGGTGCTATACACCCAATCGTCTGGGTCTCCCAATGGAGCGCCGAAGAAATACCTCATGTTAGAGCTGCAAAGACAGCCCTCCCCTACGGGGAGGCAACTGCCGCCTGCAGGACTCTTCTACCTAGGCTGGCGTCCGCCGAAGCATAGGTATGCACCTGATAATGTTTGGTGAAAGTGTGCAGACTCGACCAGGTAGCTGCCTGGCACACCTGTTGAGCCGTAGCCTGGTGTCGTAATGCCCAGGACGCACCCACGGCTCTGGTTGAGTGGGCCTTCAACCCTGATGGAACCGGAAGCCCAGCAACACGGTAAGCTTCAAGAATTGGTTCTTTGATCCATCGCGCCAGGGTGGCTTTGGAAGCCTGCGACCCTTTGCGCTTACCAGCGACAAGGACAAAGAGTGCATCCGAGCGGCTCAGGGGCGCCGTGCGGGAAATGTAGATTCTGAGTGCTCTCACCAGATCTAGCAAATGTAAATCCTTTTCATACCGATGAACTGCATGCGGATAAAAGGAAGGCAAGGAGATATCCTGATTAAGATGAAAAGAGGATACTACCTTGGGGAGAAACTCCTGAATGGGGCGCAGCACTACCTTGTCCTGGTGGAACACCAGGAAGGGAGCCTTAGATGACAGCGCTGCTAGTTCAGACACTCTCCGAAGAGACGTGACCGCTACCAGAAAGGCCACTTTCTGTGAGAGTCGAGAAAGTGAAACCTCTCTCAGAGGCTCGAAGGGCGGCTTCTGGAGAGCAACAAGGACCTTGTTTAGATCCCACGGATCTAACGGCCGCCTGTACGGAGGGACGATATGACAAACCCCCTGCAGGAACGTGCGCACCTGAGAAAGTCGTGCTAGTCGCTTCTGAAAAAACACGGATAGTGCCGAGACTTGCCCTTTAAGGGAGCCGAGCGACAAGCCCTTTTCCAACCCAGATTGCAGGAAGGAAAGAAGGACAGGCAACGCGAATGGCCAGGGGGATACTCCTTGTGCAGAGCACCAGGATAAGAAAATCTTCCACGTTCTGTGGTAGATCTTAGCAGAAGTGGACTTCCTAGCCTGTCTCATGGTGGCCACGACCCCTTGTGATAATCCTGAAGACCCTAGGATCCAGGATTCAATGGCCACACAGTCAGGTTCAGGGCCGCAGAATTCCGATGGAAAAACGGCCCTTGGGACAGTAAATCTGGTCAGTCTGGTAGTGCCCACGGTTGGCCGACCGTGAGGTGCCACAGATCCGGGTACCACGACCTCCTCGGCCAGTCTGGGGCGACGAGTATGACGCGGCCGCAATCGGATCTGATCTTGCGTAGCACTCTGGGCAAGAGTGCCAGAGGTGGAAACACATAAGGGAGCCGGAACTGCGACCAATCTTGCACTAAGGCGTCTGCCGCCAGAGCTCTTTGATCGCGAGACCGCGCTATGAAGGTCGGGACCTTGTTGTTGTGCCGAGACACCATTAGGTCGACGTCCGGCACCCCCCAGCGGCGGCAGATTTCCTGAAACACGTCCGGGTGAAGGGACCATTCCCCTGCGTCCATGCCCTGGCGACTGAGGAAGTCTGCTTCCCAGTTTTCTACGCCCGGGATGTGAACTGCTGATATGGTGGAAGCTCTGTCCTCCACCCACATCAGAATCCGCCGGACTTCCTGGAAGGCTTGCCGACTGCGTGTCCCTCCTTGGTGGTTGATGTATGCCACCGCTGTGGAGTTGTCCGACTGAATTCGGATCTGCTTTCCTTCCAGCCACTGCTGAAAGGCTAGAAGGGCAAGATACACTGCCCTGATTTCCAGAACATTGATCTGAAGGGTGGACTCCTGCTGAGTCCACGTCCCTTGAGCCCTGTGGTGGAGAAAAACTGCTCCCCACCCTGACAGACTCGCGTCTGTCGTGACCACTGCCCAGGATGGGGGTAGGAAGGATCTTCCCTGTGATAATGATGTGGGAAGAAGCCACCATTGCAGAGAGTCCTTGGCCGTCTGGGAAAGGGAGACTTTCCTGTCCAGGGAAGTTGTCTTCCCGTCCCATTGGCGGAGAATGTCCCATTGAAGTGGACGCAGATGAAACTGCGCAAACGGGACTGCCTCCATTGCTGCCACCATCTTCCCTAGGAAGTGCATGAGGCGCCTTAAGGGATGCGACTGGCCATGAAGGAGAGACTGCACCCCTGTCTGTAGTGACCGCTGCTTGTCCAGCGGAAGCTTCACTATCGCTGAGAGAGTATGAAACTCCATGCCAAGGTACGTTAGTGATTGGGTCGGTGACAGATTTGACTTTGAAAAGTTGATGATCCACCCGAAGGTCTGGAGAGTCTCCAGCGCAACATTCAGGCTGTGTTGGCATGCCTCTTGAGAGGGTGCTTTGACAAGTAGATCGTCCAAGTAAGGGATCACCGAATGTCCCTGAGAGTGCAAGACTGCTACCACTGCCGCCATGACCTTGGTGAAAACCCGTGGGGCTGTCGCCAGACCAAATGGCAGAGCTACGAACTGGAGATGGTCGTCTCCTATCACGAAACGTAGAAAACTTTGGTGCTCTGTAGCAATCGGCACGTGGAGATAAGCATCTTTGATGTCTATTGATGCAAGGAAATCTCCTTGAGACATTGACGGAGCGGAGGGATTCCATCCGGAACCGCCTGGCGTTCACATGCTTGTTGAGCAGCTTTAGGTCCAGAACAGGACGGAACGAGCCGTCCTTTTTTGGAACCACAAAGAGATTGGAGTAAAAACCTTGCCCCTGTTCCTGCAGAGGGACAGGGATCACCACTCCTTCTGCTCTTAGTGAGCTCACCGCCTGCAGAAGGGCATCTGCTCGGTCGGGATGTGGGGAGGTTCTGAAGAACCGAGGCGGAGGACGAGAACTGAACTCTATCCTGTACCCGTGAGACAAAATGTCTGTTACCCACCGGTCTTTGACCTGTGGCAGCCAAATGTCGCAAAAGTGGGAGAGCCTGCCACCGACCGAGGATGCGGAGGGAGGAGGCCGAAAGTCATGAGGCAGCCGCCTTGGAAGCGGTGCCTCCGGTTGCCTTCTTGGGGCGTGAGTGAGCCCGCCAGGAATCTGAGCCCCTTTGCTCCTTCTGAGTCCCTTTGGACGAGGAGAATTGGGTCTTTCCGGAGCCTCGAAAGGACCGAAACCTCGACTGCCACTTCCTCTGTTGAGGTTTGCTTGATCTGGGCTGGGGTAAGGAGGAGTCTTTACCCTTGGATTGTTTAATGATTTCAGCCAATTGCTCACCAAACAGTCTGTCTACAGATAGTGGCAAGCTGGTTAAACATTTTTTGGAAGCAGAATCCGCTTTCCATTCCTTTAACCACAAGGCTCTGCGCAAAACCACAGAGTTGGCAGACGCCATTGCGGTACGGCTCGTAGAGTCCAGGACAGCGTTGATAGCGTAAGTCGCAAACGCAGACATTTGCGAGGTTAGGGACGACACTCGCGGCACTGCTGGACATATGATAGAGTCCACCTGTGCCAGACCAGCCGAAATGGCTTGGAGTGCCCACACGGCCGCAAATGCTGGAGCAAACGACGCGCCGATAGCTTCATAAACAGACTTTAACCAAAGGTCCATCTGTCTGTCATTGGCATCTTTAAGTGAAGCCCCATCTTCCACTGCAACTATGGATCTAGCCGCAAGCCTGGAGATTGGGGGGTCCACCTTTGGACACTGGGTCCAGCGTTTGACCACGTCAGGGGGAAAGGGATAACGTGTATCCTTAAGACGTTTGGAGAAACGCTTGTCTGGATAAGCATGGTGTTTCTGGACTGATTCTCTGAAATCAGCGTGGTCCAGAAAAGTACTCAGTTTAGGCTTGGGATACCTGAAATGGAACTTCTCCTGCTGTGCAGCTGCCTCCTCTGCTGAAGGGGCAGGGGGAGAAATATCCAATAGGCTATTGATGGCCGCTATAAGGTCATTTACCATGGCGTCACCATCAGGAGTATCCAGATTGAGAGCGGTCTCAGGATTAGACTCCTGATCACCCTCCTCTGTGTCATCATGTAGAGACTCTTCTCGCTGAGACCCTGATCCACGTGATGACGTGGAGGGTCTCTCCCAGCGAGCTCGCTTAGGCTGCCTGGGACTGTCATCTGAGTCAGAGCCTTCAGCCTGAGATGCCTGGGACCCCCTTGATGCACGGATTAACTCCAGCTGAGGGGGACCGGGGAACGTTGCCGCAGCAGTGTCCATGGTCCTGGCCTGCAAGGTCTCTAGGATCTTTGTCATAGTGACAGACATCTTGTCAGCAAAAACTGCGAACTCTGTCCCCGTCACCGGGACAGGGTTCACCGGCGACTCTGCCTGGGTCACTACCTCCACAGACTCCGGCTGACGAAGTGGCACAGGGACCGAACATTGCACACAATGGGGGTCTTTGGAACCTGCCGGTAGATCAGCCCCACAAGCGGCACAAGCAGCGTACACAGCCTGTGTCTTGGCACCCTTGCGTTTTGCGGATGACATGTTGTCGTCTCCTCAGAGCAAGATAGGGTATACAGCCAAGAAGCGACCTTACAGTGCAATATATATATATATATGGTACAGAGAAAAAAGTACACCAATACAACACTGTGGCACTAGTGGGGCCAGCACTAATGTGCTGCTTACCGCCCGCTTAACGCGGGTGTGTGGTCGCCAGAAATCCCCTGTCTGGGTTTCCCAGAGCCTGCGTCCGTTCTCCAGCCAGACTGCATGTAGGAATGGCTGCCGGCGTCCTATGGAGGGGGGCGGGCCCTGGGCGTGTGCAGACAAAGAGCGGGAAACCTGCGCCCCACTGTGCTCAGTGAGAGGGCTGGAGTATGTAAATAAGACTCCAGCCCTCGGCGCTGACTAACGTACAGCGTCTCTCCCCTTCCCTGATTGACAGGGAGGGGGCGGGAACGAAGCGGAGCTAGGCCGCAAAAGCCGGGGACTAAATTTATAAGCGACGCCGTCGTAAAAGCACGGTCGTCGCTAAGTCCCCGGCGCACTACAAGTCTCAGCCGCGCCGCCGCTCCAGGGGCGGCCGGCGATGCAGTCCCCAACACATAAAGTCACTCAGAGTGACTGTAACCCCAGCGCGCAGCGCTACAGTCCCCGGCGCACTAGCACACCCAGCAAGTCTGGACTGTGCACGGCCGTCCAAACGGGGACACAGAGTACCTGAATGTTGCAGGGCCTTGTCCCTGAATGGTACCCAGCTCCGTATCCAGCAGGTTCTATGGGTCTGTGGATGGAGCCCGGCCTCAGGGCTTGGGGGCCGGTAAGATCCCACTTCCTCAGAGCCCCTCAGGGGGATAGGGAAGGAAAACAGCATGTGGGCTCCAGCCTCCGTACCCGCAATGGGTACCTCAACCTTAACAAACACCTCCAATGGAAATGGGGTGAGAAGGGAGCATGCTGGGGGCCCTATATGGGCCCTCTTTTCTTCCATCCGAAATAGTCAGCAGCTACTGCTGACTAAACAGTGGAGCTATGCGTGGATGTGTGCCTCCTTCGCACAAAGCTTGAAAACTGAGCTGCCAGTGATCCCACTGGGGGTGTATAGCCAGAAGGGGAGGGGCCTTTCACTTTTAAGTGTAATGCTTTGTGTGGCCTCCGGAGGCAGTGCTATACACCCAATCGTCTGGGTCTCCCAATGGAGCGCCGAAGAAATTCTCTTTTTCTTTATCGTTCCTATGGGAGACCCAAACCATGGGACGTTCTAAAGCAGTCCATGGGTGGGAATAAACAGACAAACTGAGAAGTAGGCGAAACCTAACTTCACAAATGGGCGACAGCCGCCTGAAAAAAGCGTCTGCCCAAGCCCGCGTCTGCTGAAGCATGAGCCTGCATTGGGTAGTGCTTCGAAAAGGTATGCAGACTAATCCAAGTGGCAGTCTGACAGACCTGGTGAGCCGTAGCCTGGTGCTTGAAAGCCCAAGAGGCACCGACAGCTCTGGTCAAGTGTGCCCTGATCCCAGGCGGGGAAGGCACTTGAGTACACTGGTAGGCATCGGAAATGGCCGACCTAAGACGAACCAGGGTCGGCGTAGATGCCGAGAGACCGCTACGCTGACTAGTGGTCAGCACCAGAGAGAGGTGCACCGCCTAATAACAGACACAAAGACACAAGACACAACGAGACACAAAGATCCGGAGCGCCCGCACCAGATCTAGGATATGCAACGCTTTTTCAAAGCGATGAACAGGAGCCGGACAAAAGGAAGGCAGGGAAAATGCCCCGGTTAAGGTGGAAGCAGCAACCACCTTAGGGAGAAAGTCCGGAGTCGGACGGAGACCACCTTGTCTTGATGAAAAACCAAAAAAGGGGGTGACTCAGAAGAGAGTGCAGCCAAAACAGAGACTCTCTTGAGGGAAATTATGGCCACTAGAAAGACCACTTTCTGTGAAAAACGAAACAAAGAAACCTCCCTGAGAGGCTCAAAGGGGGGTTTCCGGAAACCGTGAGGACCGGATTAAGGTCCCAGGGCTCCATAGGCCGCCGGTAAGGCGGAATAATGTGAGATGCGCCCTTGAAGGAGCGCACCTGAGCCAGCCGGATGATACGCCGCTGGCACACACTGACAGAGCCAAGAGCTGTCCCTTAAAGAGGGATAGTCCTAAGCTGTAGACCGGACTGTAGAAGGGACAGGAGGGTCGGCAAGGCCAAAAGGCCAAGGACACTTCGGAGCTCGAGTCATAGTGGAGATGACTTCAGGAGGGATACCAGAAGTCGTCAAGATCCAGGACTCAAGAGCCACGCCGTCAATCTGAGAATCCAGAATTCTGGCGGAAAAAACGGACCCTTTGAGAGAAGGTCTGGACGGTCCGGAAGATGCCATGGCAACACTACGGACAGATGGAGCAGGTCAGGGTACCAAGCTTGCCTGGGCCAGTCTGGAGTATGAGAATGACCCGACGGCCCTCCTTACTGATCTTGCGCAGGATTCTGGGCAAGAGCTAGAGGGTGAAACACGTAAGACAGACAAAGCTGGGACCAAACATGCACCAGTGCGTCTGCCGCAAAAACCTGAGGATCGTGGACCGCGGATGGACAGCTGAGATAATCTGCCTCGCAGTCTTCACGTCTGGGATGTGGGCTGCGGATATGGTGGACTAGGAGTCCTTCGTCCACTGAAGAATGCGTTGAGCCTCCAACATTACCAGGCGGCTGAGTGTGCCGCCCTGGAGGTTGATGTAGGTAAACGCTGTCACACCGTCTGACTGGACTCGAATGTGCCCAGCCGCCAACAGATGGTGAAAGGCTTAGAGAGCTAGAAACACAGCTCTGATTTCCAGCACATTGATCCAGAGGGCTGATTCGGACAGAGTCCAAGCGCCCTGCGCTCCATGGTGGAGAAACACTGCTCCCCAGTCGGATGGACTAGTATCCTGGTGAGGATCACCCGGGACGGGGCCAGGAAGGAGCGTCCCTGAGACAGAGTGGCCGAAGATACCACTGAAACGAGCCCCTGGTCTGTGGCGAAGCCACCACCCCGTGGAAGGAGGAAGTTCGCTTGTTCCAACAGCGGAAAATATCCAGCCTCCGAGGAGGAGAAACTGGGCAAGGGAATCGCTTCCATTGACACCACTATATGATCCAGTACCTGTATTCGGTGCCTGATGGAACGACGTCGACCGCCAGCAGAGGGACTACTGTTTGACTAAGGGCAGCTTCACAAGTGCCGACAGAGTCTCGAATTGCGTCCCTGGGTACGTGAACTTCTGGTTCGAAGTCAGAGTGGTCTTGGACAGAATGACAAGCCACCCGAATTGGTTAGCGTGGCGAGAGTGAGCGAGGCACTCTGCTAAGAGTCTGCACTGGATGAAGGCCGTTCAGGGCAAAAGATCACTGCCAACCTCTAGGGGTGCAGGACCCTAATCACAGCTGCCCCAACCTTGAGAGTACTCGAGGGGCCGTGGCTAACCCCAAGGGAAGAGCCACGAATTGGACCACTCCGATTGCAAAACGTAGCCAACGCTGGTGAGAAGCTGCGATTGGCACATGCAGATAGACATCTCTGATGTCGATGGATGCTAGGGAATGTCCTTGGGTTATCAATTGATCCGGTGAAAACACCTGGAACAAGACCGAGACTCCATGTGAAAACGCCGCACCTGAACATGCTTGAAAAGCTTGAGATCCAGGTCGGAAGTACCTGCCCTCTACGGGGACTAGGAATAGATTTAAGCAGAAATCTCAGAACCGTTCCCAATTGGGAACCGGTACAATTACTCCATTGGCCTGCAAGAATGCCACGGCCTGTGAGAAGGCGGCGGCCTTGGAACAGGGGGGAGTTGACAGAAAAAATCTGTTTGGCGGGTGGATAGAAATCTATCCTGTAGCCATGGAGATGTAATCCCGCCCCCACTGATCGGAGACGTGATAAAATCATACGTCGCCAAAGTGGAAGAGCCTGCCACCGACCAAGGACGTTGCTGGCGTGGCCAGATAGCCCGGAGGAAGCTGACTTAGTGGCAGCATCTCCTGCGGTTTCTGAAGACGCGGCTTCGAGCGCCATTTGGGTTTTACGATCCTTGGCCGAACTAGTGGACGAGGCCGAGGGCTTAGAAAACGCTCAGATGGAGGAACGCAAGAACGAAAACCTCCGCTGAATCCTGCCCTGGACAGGTTTCCTGATTTGGGATTGTGGCATGGAAGAACTCTTCCCGCCAAAAGCTTCCTTAACAATTTCATCCAGTTGTTTTCGAAAGACTGGTCCCAACAAAAGGGAGCCCAGCAAGGAACTTCTATAGACGCATCTGCCTTCCACTTCCGAAGCCACAGGAGCCTGCGGATAGCGAGGAAATTAGCCGAGGCCACCGCGGTGCGGTGAGAGTCTCCGGCATGGCAGACATGGCATAGGATCAAAAGGCTGAATCTGGAAGTTCAGGCAACCATTTCGGGCATAGAGTCCCTGTGAGGGAACGCATCTCCTCTAGAGAAGCAGAGAAGGCTACGAAAGCCCGCACTGCTATAAAGCTGAGGAGAACGAAGCTCCTGCCGCCCCTAAACAGATTTGGCCAGAAGGACAACCTGGTGGACAGCAAAACTATAAATGAGGAGCCATCAGCCACTGATATAACGGTCCGGGCTGAGCCACCCTTGGTGAATGAGCCCACTCCTTGACCACCACTGGTGGAAAGGGAAACAGTCATCAGAACCACGCTTCATGGGAAGCGTCTGTCAGAGCAGACTCTGGGCTTGGTCACAGAGGCCTGAAAAACTGGAGTGGTTAAGGAACACACTCCTTGTTCTCTTAGGCAAGGTAACTCCGGCGGATTAAGGTCCAGTACAAAAGTAATGTACAGTGGGATCCCTATAGAGGTGCCGTCAGCCACTGATACAACTATCCGGGCTGAAAGTCTAGACACCGGAGGGACCACCCTTGGCGAATTAGCTCACTCCTTGACCACCACTGGTGGGAGGGAGAAACAGTCATCAGAACTCCGCTTTGGGGTCTGACAGGACAGGCTGTGGGCCTGGACACAGTGGGCTGAAAACTAGAGTGGTAAGGAACACACTCCTTCTTCTGTTTAAGGTATACTGATGCCTTTCTGCCAGCGGGGAGTGCTCCCCTGATACAGGCGGATGGAGGTCCAGTACAAGTATAATGGACGCAATCCAATCATTAGCATCTGCGTCACCTTCGGACAGATCAATGGTACATAAAGTAGCGTCCGAGCCCCTGGTAGAGACATCCTACTCGTCCAGTGAGTCAGCTCGTGAATCAGAGCTGCGGGACGGGGAAGGACAGGGGACCCTGCGTCTCCATTTTAGGAGGACGGGGTCTGAGACCAGAAGGAGAGTCCTCCGTGAGCTTTGCTGAGCGAGTAGCAGCAGAAACACCCTGAGAAGGGGGCTAATGCATGCTCCGCAGAGTCCGGGACAGTCATCCCCTGGAAAGAGCGGATTCTGCCCAAACCGGGGGTTCAGCCACCGAAGCCGGAGCAGCTGGAGGGACCACTGATGAGCCTCCAGGCTAACTCTGCGTCTCCTGTGTTTATGTGCTCGGTACAGGCTGTACGAGTCTTCATACAGTGCAAATTAAAAACAGCCCTGCAGCCTTGCTCTGATGTGAGACATGCTGCAGAGGTGGGGGCTCTGACCAGAGTGGCCCCCAGCAGAGTATATAACAGATAAATAAGCAGCTGCACAAACCGGAGGTTGTGGCTGCCAGGCCGTTTAATAGACATTTTTGTGCCCCCAGTCCCTCAGCCCAGGCCCCCACTTGTCACAATGTGGAATCTCTGTGCCTATGCAGGCACAGAGAACGCTGAGAAAATGGCGACCGGAGCGAGGAGAGGGGGTGGGGCCTACTCTGAGAGCGGCAAATGAGGTAGACAGGGGAGGGAATCCTTCCTCAGTGAGGAGTGTCCCTTCCCTGTGCTGCACAGCCGCTGGGCGGAGCCATCCTGTCCCTCTGCGTGACTGACAAGCAGAGGCAGTGGAAACCGAAACTAGGCCTAAGGCGAAGCCGGGGCCTAGATTTAAACATGCGGCCGGCGTGCAGGCACCATCGGCGCGGTTCTCCAGTGAAAACTGGAGAACCGGCCGGAAATGTTAACACAAACATAAAACACACTCTCCCCACAAAATAAAGTATAAAGGACCCCTGGAAAGACCACTTTCTGTGGTAATAACGTCTCATGTACTTAGCTTGTGAGGCGCAGGTGCCAGGTCCCTGGGGGGTGATCGCTCCGTCCGACAGGGTCCTGAAAAGGTCTGCGGATGGAGACCGGTCTCCTGCAAAGCAGTGAGAACCGTGTTGGCTCCCACTTCAAGCCAGAGCCCCAGGGGATGGCGAAGGAGCGCGGCATGGGAAGGCTCCAGCCTTGGAAAATCAACCTTAACAGCACCGCCGACACAGTGGGGTGAGAAGGGACATGCCGGGAGTCCAGACTGGACCCGCTTTTCTTCCAAATCTTTGATCCAAAGAAAAAAATCAAAAATCAAAAATCAGAGAATGCATGTGTGTGTGACCTCCTGAAACACAAAGCATTGAACTGGCTAGGACTGGCTAGCAGGGGGTGTATATGCTAAGAGGGAGGAGCTACACGTTTGAGTGTAGTACTTTGTGTGTCCTCCGGAGGCAGAAGCTATACACCCATGGTTTGGGTCTCCCATAGGAACGATAAAGAAAGAGGCAATGACTTGTAATAACAAACAGGCTGGCATGCTAACAGGATCATAAAACTCATAACCAAGTGAGATACATTTTCTACATCTACATCAGATCTACATCAGACGTTTTTTCATTCTCTCCCTCCTGGTTCTCCCGTGCGTGTTCGCGTATTCCTCCCCTTCATGGAATCTCTCCTCCACTCTGGAGTTGCGGTACCAGTCCCTCCATCAGAACTCTTCCAGCGTTTTTACTGCAGCCTCTTTGTGGTCCCCAAGAAGGTCGGCTCGGTCCGCCCCGTCCTCGACCCGGAGCTTTCTCAGCAGGTCGGTGAGCCCTCGAGCATTTTGCATGGAGTCCCCCCGCTCTGTGATCACCTCCATGGAAGTCGGCGAAGTTCTGCCGTTGCTGTACATTCAAGATGCCTACCTAGCAAGGAAGGTCTCGCTTCAGGCGAATGGTCCCTCAACAGGGAAAGCTTCAACCAGATCGGTGGCAGATAAAGGACTCCGAAGGTGGTCCTAATGGCCTCTTGATTCGACTGTCAGTTTCCATGGTTCATCGCGGGCTACCGCGACCACCTGGCACTAGGGGTCGACGAGTGGACCCAGTGCAGGCTCCCGTACTTCTTCCCGCTGCGTTGTCCATCCAGCTCCGCCGTATCGTCGTCCACTTGAACAGTGGGACCTTATGCTAGTGCTGGGTTCGCTTCAAGGTCCACCATTTGCACCTTTCGAGATTCTTTCCTTCTCACCTGTTGTGGAGAGTGGTGTTCCTCGTTGACATCTCTTCTATACGAAGATCATCAGAGCTAAAAGATCTTTCGGTCCTTACCCCTTTTCGGGTCTTCCACCAGGACAAGGTGGTGCTCCGGCCAGATCCCTCCCTTCTGCCCAGGGCGGTCTCGCCGTTCCAGCCAAATGAGGAGATTGTCTTCTCTGTCCTCCGATCCTGGTCCTTCTCACAGCCTTGAAAGGGCCTTGCATACTCTGGACCTGGTGCGAGCCCTCAGACTCTATACCTCCAGGACCGCACCTTCCCGTAAGACGGTCGGTCTGTTCTTCATTCCATCCGTACCCAAGAGGGGCATGCTGGTACCCAGGGCCTCAATTGCCAGATGGATCCGTTCCGCCATTTCCAAGACCTCTGGGATAAAGGACAGCTCTCCGTCTCGGAGAGTAAAGGCGCACTCTACCTGTGCGGTGGGAATCTCTTGGCCGTTTACGCATCAGACGTCGGCCGACCAGGTCCGTGGAACCGCCACCTGGTCTAGTCTGCATTCCTTTACCAGGTTCAACCAGGTTCACACCCAAGCATCGGCAGAGGCCAGTCTTGGGAAATAGGTTTTGCAGGCGGCAGTAGCACACCTGAACAAGGTAGGTGCATTCACATCTTGGGCAAGCCCGCCGAGGGAGGCCGTTTCCATCCTATCCGTGGGGCTTGCCTCTTCCCACCCAGGGACTGCTTTTGGACGTCCCACGGTCCTGTGTCCCCCAATAAAACGAAAGAGAAAGAAGGATTTTTGTGTACTCACTGTAAAATCTCTTTCTCTGAGTCTTCACTGGGGGACACAGCACCCACCCTGCTTGGTTTTGGTTTATGGTTTTGTTTTTTTGTCATTTACTTATTGCCTGCAATGTTTCAGTGGTCCATGTTCCTCGGCCACTTTTAGCATGGCGACTTTATTGTAGTAGTTACCTGGATTTGGGTATGGTTGTGTTTGTATTTCTCCTACTGCTTGTGCACCAAACTGATTTGAGTACGCCTCCGGCTCAGGGTGTATACTGCTAGGGAGGAGCTAAATTTTTTTGTTTACCTAGTGTCAGCCTCCTAGTGACAGCAGCAGCATAACCCACGGTCCTGTGTCCCCCAATGAAAACTCAGAGAAAGAGATTTTACGGTGAGTACACAAAAATCCTTCTTTTCCTCACAGATACATTTCATCTCCAAGTTAACAGTCAGAGGGGGGCGATCAGGCAAATCTTGAACAAACACTGGTCGTTACTGAAGACCGACCAGAGTTTGAACGACGTTTTACTCATCGCCCACTCTTACCTGTTAGAAGGTGGAAAAGCCTAAAGGATATGCTGGTGAAGAACCATTACGTACCTAGGGTGGTATCTCGCTTTGAGAAAGGGAGTCCCAAATTTGGTTGTTTTCCTTTTGTCTGCCCAGAGATGTTGTCAGCTTGGGATGGACCTAAACAGTATAAAATAAAAAGTTACAAATCATGCAGTAAAAGTCACGTTATCTATTATGCAGTATGTGACTGTAGCCTAATTTATATTGGGTTACATCAAGGGAAAAACGCATCCGCACGAGGGAACATGTTAGGGAATAATTGCAGTGTGTGATGTTGTGGATCTTGATTCCCTGAGGATGATCCAGAGACATTACAAGCTGCGCCATGACTGTGGTCCCACAGGATTGAAAATTTGTGGTATTGAAAAGGTCTATTTAGAATCTAGGGGTGTATATATATATATATATATATATATATATACACATATTACTATATGAATTTTGTCTCTGCATGATATAGGGACATTAGAAAATCTTTTAAGGACTATACATGGTCATATTCTTTAGGCTAACGCTGATTCTCCTTATCTTTGGATGATTTTCTTACCACCCTGGTCGTGCCCTTTCACTTGCCAGTAGTAGGTGGCAGTAGTAATATGGTCTCGTTGGATGCGCATGTGCGTGGCTGCCTCAGCATGAGTCCCCGCCGAGGGAGCTTCCTTAGAAGGATGCATGGGTTAACTGCTTCCCCTGGAATGACCGGATGAGGCGGACTCTATGTGCGGCGTCCCACCCCCTGCACGCGCCCAAACAGCGACGATCTCGCCCAAGACACCACATATAAAAACATGCACATTACACTTTGTGTGTCAGGGCTACTCAAAACATCCAGTTATAAGTGCACTTTATAGGTGAGTCCGGATCACGATGATTCATGGCTGTTAGCTCTATCGATAATAGTAATGGTAGCCTTTGAGGCTTAGGCTGCGTTACATGGGTGATATTAGATTTTTGTGTTGTTATAGCGCCACCAGGTGGCCATCTGTATTAGTACATGCAGTGGTACCTGCAATGTATTTCAATGACCCCGATCCTGCTGTACCGGAAGTCGCCGGATCCTGATAGACAGAATCCTGTTTTTTGTACTGAGCATGCCCAGAAAGCAGCTTGGCATGGTCAATACAGAAATCTCCCTCTCTCTCAGACAGAAGACCAGGATCGTGAAGGGGTGAGAGGGAGTAATAAAGATGGAGTCCCTAAGTGTGTCTGTGTATTTATTTCTAATAAAGTGTCTGTGTATTTTTTTCTAATAAAGTATTTTTTCTGTGTGATGTCTTTTTTTTAACCCTTTATTGGAGATTCTTAATGGCCGGGTCAAACTTGGTCTGACATTAGCAATCTCAGGCTTTATACCAGCAGGTAAAACAAAGCTGGTATTAACCCCTTATTACCCAACGTGCCACCCGGCACCATGGCCGCTGGGAGAGATGTTGGACACAACGCCAGATAGCGCTTTTAAGAAAGCGCCATATTCTGGGGTGACTGTTGACTGCAATTCGCAGCGGGGGGGCCAAGAAAGCTTGGGCCACCCTGCACTGCATATTCCCATCCCCAGCTGCCTACTTGTACCTGGCTCATCACAATAATTGGGCGAAGCCCATGTCGTTTTTTTTAATTATTTCATGAAATTCATGAAATAATTAAAAAAGGGCTTCCCTGTATTTTTGGTTCCCAACCGGGTACAAATAGGCAGCTGGGGGTTGGGGGCAGCGCGTACCTGCTTGCTGTACCTGGCTAGCATACAAAAACAGGGTGAAGCTGTCTTTTTTTTTTTAGTTTTTGGGCAAAAAACGTTAAAAAAAGGGTTTCCCTGGATTTTCCATTGCCAGTGAAGGTCATATAAGCAGTGGGGGTTAGCAGCCAGTAGCTGCTTGGGTTACCTTAGCAATAGAAAATGCAGCGGCAGTCCACACATTTTATTTTTTTACCCCCTAACCCTAGAGTTAGGGTTATGTGTTTGGGGTTTTTGTTTATTTTTTAATGAATTTAAAAAAAAAAATACTCATTGGCTACCGAGAACCCGAGCATTTTAGTGCTCACTCATCCCTACTTCTAACCATACAGCCAGCAGATCAAGTAATCTGATCAGCTGACTCCAGTGTTGGCCGATTACTTGTTCTGGGTCCCCCTGCATCCATCGCAGCGTGTGCTGCCTGTGAGGTCAGCTGAATTCGTCCGACACTGGGGTCAGCTGATCTGAACTCTGTTGAACTCCAGCCCGCACACTCTGCGATGGATGCAGGGGGACACAGAACAAGTAATCGGCCGACACTGGAGTCAGCTGATCTGAACTCAGCTGAACTCATGACCACACAGCCCGAACATGGTCACACGTGATCGGCAGCAGGCAGTGATTGCTGTTAACCTGCATCCATCACAGCGTGGGCGGGCTGTGAGATCAGGAGTTCAGCTTATTCCCGATCAGCTGACTCCAGTGCAAGCCGATAAATTCTGTGTTCCCCTTCATCCATCACAAGTAGAAGTAGAAGCATACAATAAAATAACAATAAAATAACAATTGCGGTTGCATGCGTTGCACATTCAATCCACAGGATCCGGTCATATGCGGTTTGCATCCTGTCAAATGTGAAAGTAGCCTTACAGCTGGAGCAGGAAGAAGAAAGACAAGATGGCAGACTTACTTTGGGAGCTTACAGGAAGAAATCGCACAGACCAATTTTTGGGGCTCCACTCAAGGGGATCTGGGGCTGAGAAAAAAAGGAGACCGTCAGCTGATGATGAAATAGCTAGCAAAGTTATTGATCATTATCTCAAACCCATTGCCTCCTCTCTCTAGTCCGGCATTTCCTCTCTGCGGCGATCGCCATCCTCCTTTTTCTGAGGCCCATGTGCATGACGCGTCCTACATCATGCTCACTAGCTGGCATTGAGGTCCTGCGCAGGCGCACTTTGATCTGCCCTGCTCAAAGCAGATCCATGTATTGTAGTGCATATGCGTAAGAGATCTTTAACCCCTTAACGATCTGGTGGCTATCATGATAGCCAGGGGCGGACTGGGCTGTCTGGGGCCCACCAGGAGAAATGACTCTAGGGGCCCACCCTACAGCTAAATATAAACACCCATTAGTGTTATTGCCATTATTGTGTTGCTTTGACTGTATACACAAACGGCTCCTGCACATCTATATTGTGCACCATAACTGGGATGTACAATTATAGTAGTTTGCAGTAATGGGGTCTTTAGTGAAAACAAGTTATCACCGATCCACAGGGTAGGTTGGTGATAACTTATTGATCGGTGGAACCAGACCAGTGGAAACCGCACCGATAGGAAGATTGGGGAACTTTTTGCAGCAGCAGGTGGAGTGTGTGACCGCAGCTCCATTCATCCTCTGTGGGGTGGGATGTGTGACCGCAGTTCCACTCATCCTCTGTGGGGTGGGGTGTGTGACAGCAGCTCCATTCATCCTCTGTGGGGTGGGATGTGTGACCGCAGTTCCATTCATCCTCTGTGGGGTGGGGTGTGTGACCGCAGCTCCATTCATCCTCTGTGGGGTGGGATGTGTGACCGCAGCTCCATTCATCCTCTGTGGAGCAGCCAGATAATAACAAGCGCAGCGCTCGCAGCCACTGAGGGAATGAATGGATCAGGGGTCGAGTCGGACACGAGCTCCAGTGTAATGGGGGATAAAAGTTGCACGATCGGTGCAGGTCCCAGCAATCGGTCCACACAGATGAATAAGTTATCACTTATCTTTAGGCTACGTTCACACACTTTTTCTCTGATTTTACTGCTCCTGGTTTTGGCTTCAAATACTGAGGTAAAAAAACTCACTGAATACTCAGTGTGTGCACGTGGCCTTAGTAAAGGTGATTACTTGTTTTCACTGGAGAATCTCTGTAAGTGCATATTTACTGCAGTGTAATAGTCACAGGACAGGGCAGGACAGGGAGGGGAGGGGTTAAATGTTTAAGTATTTAATTTCTACTGGAAAAAATCTCCCCCTTATAGAGAGAAAAAGTAACCTCCATACACAACACAATCCACTATACCAAAATCAATAATACCATATACAAGGGGGAAATACCGCCACACCGCGACCAGACAACATATTACCACCACATAGTGACCAAATACAACCACATACAAGGGATAAATACCACCACACAGTGATCAGACAACATATTACCACCAAACAGTGACCAAATACAGCCACATACAAGGGAGAAATACCACCACACCGTGACCAGACCACATATTACCACCAAACAGTGAACAAATACAGCCACATACAAGGGAGAAATACCACCACACCGTGACCAGACCACATAGTGACCGAATACAACCACATACAAGGGAGAAATACCGTGACTGACTTACCAGTGACGTCTCTAGCTGACTTTATTCATCTTCGCTTTTTCTCTTCATCCGGCGCTGACCGTCATCACTTCTTCCTGCCAAGACGCGACTCTGCAGAAAATAACAGTCACCTATAGCCGATCACTCCCAGAGTACATTCCTCACTATTTCCCCAATTTCTACACCACGTCAGACTCTTGTTCCCCCATTGGAGACAGTATCCTCAAAATGAACTTATATTTCATCAGTAATAATGTCCCCTAATTTGCCCCTACAGTAATTATGCCCCACGTGCCACCATAAACTAATAATGTATGTCCCTCATTCTGGCCCCATATAGTAATTATGTCCCTCATCCTGGCCCCATATAGTAATTATGTCCCTCATCCTGGCCCCTTTTATTTAATAATGTCTGGGGAAACAAGTGGAATCAGAAGGGGTTGTTAATTGCTTCCTGCACAAAATATCACCCCACAATCCTGCTCTCCAGAATAGCCCCACAAAGTGCCCCTTTCCAAAATGTCCCCCCAAAAATTGCCCTTTCTATAATATCTCTCCCAACTACATCCCTGTATAAATCCCCCCCTCCTCATTATACTATGCTGCCTTCCAAAATCTTTGATGCCTCATAATGTCCCCCATTGCCCTATAATGTTCCAATTTCTTTCACAACGTCCCCCACTGACCTATAATGCCCCAATTTGCTTCATAATGGCCCCCATTACCCTATAATGTCCTTCCACTGCCCTATAATGTCCCCCGCTGCCCTATTATGTCCCCCGCTGCCCTATGATGTCCCCCGCTGCCCTATGATGTCACCCACTGCCCTATCATGTCCCCCACTGCCCTATCATGTCCCCCACTGCCCTATCATGTCCCCCACTGCCCTATCATGTCCCCCACTGCCCTATCATGTCCCCCACTGCCCTATCATGTCCCCCACTGCCCTATCATGTCCCCCACTGCCCTATAATGTCCCCCACTGCCTATAATGTCCCCCACTGCCCTATAATGTCACCCACTGCCCTATAATGTCCCCCACTGCCCTATAAAGTCCCCCACTGCCCTATTGTGTCCCCCACTGCCCTATTGTGTCCCCCACTGCCCTATTATGTCCCCCACTGCCCTATTATGTCCCCCACTGCCCTATAATGTCCCCCACTGCCCTATAATGTCCCCACTGCCCTATTATGTCCCCCACTGCCCTATTATGTCCCCCACTGCCCCATAATATGCTTCATAAAGTCCCCCACCGCTTCTTAATGCCACTTGTAAAATAACACTGCTCCTCCCCCACCCGCAGCCCCTCATATAAAAGTACATCTTCGGCTCCTCTGGAGCGCTTACCTGTGCCTGCGCGTCCTCCTCTTCATCCCTGCAGCTGCGGCCTCGGTGATGATGATGTCGGTGCAGGACTGAGGCGCGCTCCTCTGCAGCCCTGGCGATGACGGTACGTTGCGGGGCTGAGCAGAGCTGCTCTCCCTCCTGTCACCGGCCGCACTGTACAAATGTATTGCGCGCCTGAAAGACGCGCATACATCTGAATACCGACGCGGTTGGTGCAGGCCTGGGGACTCCCGCAGTGCACCGCTAGGACCTTTGGTGAGTCACATGACACATGTGATGTCACTAAAGGTCCTGCAACTGCGAAAACTTCAGTGATCATACAGAACTTGTACGATCACTGAAGTTTACGATTGAAAGGCTGGGTGCCGGGGCCCACTCAGGCCTGTGCATGGGCGTACCCAGGATCAAAACTGGGGGGGGGGGGCAAGCCATGGTCGTTCACACTGTAAAATATTAGAACGGAAAAGGTGAATGAAACGAAAATTTTGAGAATTAAATGTAACTATAGCTCGATTAATGACTCCGCGCCCCTCTCCACACACACACACACACACACACACACACACACACACAATACAATACATCCCCCCATCACCCACTACATACACACACCCAAATACCATGTACCCCCCATTACCATCTCCCCACGCACACAATACAATTCACCCCCCATCACCCCCTACGCACACACAATGCACCCCCGATCACCCCCTACACACACACACACTACAATGCACCCCCATTACCCTCACACACACACACACACACAATACACGCTCCATTACCCCCCACACACACACACAATACATCCCCCCCTTCACCCGCTACACACACAAATACAATGCACCCCCCATCACCCCCTACACACACACACCCACAATACAATGCACCCCCACTACTCCCCACACACACACACACAATGCACCCCCATTACTCCCTACACACACACACACACACACACAATGCACCGTCCATAAGCCCCTACACACATACAATGCACCCCCCATCACCCCCTACACACACCCACCCACAATACAATGCACACCCACTACTCCCTACACACACAATGCATCCCCATTACTCCCTACACACACACACACACACACATAATGCACCGTCCATCAGCCCCTACACACACACACAATGCACCCCGCATTACCCCCTACACACACACAAACACACACACAATGCACCCCCCCATCACCCCCTACACACACACACACACATACACACACACAATGCACCCCTCCATCACCCCCTACACACACACACACAATGCACCCCCCAATCACCCCCTACATACACACACACACACACACAAAACAATGCATGACCCCCTACACACACACAATACAATGCATGACCCCTTACACACACACACACACACACACAATACATCCCCCCATCACCCACTACACACACACACACACACACAATACCATGCACCCCCCATTACCATCTCCCAACGCACACAATACAATGCACCTCCCCATCACCCCCTCCAACACACACACACACACACAATGCACCCCCATAACCCCCCACACACACAATGCACCCCTCCATCACCCCCTACATACACACACGCACACACACAATACAATGCATCCCCATCACACCCTACACACACAATACAATGCATCCCCCATCACACCCTACACACACAATACAATGCATCCCCATCACACGCTACAAACACACACACACACAATGCACCCCCCATCACCCTACACACACACACACACACACAATGCATCACCCCCTACACACACACACAATACAATGCACCCCCCATCACCCCCTACACACACACACACAATGCAGCCCCCCATCACTCCCTACACACACACAATACAGTGCACCCTCCATTACCCCTCCCCAGACATAATAAATTGCACCCCACATCACCACTCCCTGCAGACACAAATTACACTACCCCATCACTACACACTCCTGCCTCCCCCCCTCCCTCGTAATACAGTACTCCTCCTCTGCCTGTCACAAAGCTGTGTCTCCTTCACAAATGTTCCCCGTTATGTGTTCTCAGCCCCTCCCCACACATCTCCATTAATTACACCTGTCTCTTCGGCTCCTCCATGGAGCGCTCGCTTCCTGATGAATCCAGTGTGGCGCCCGCAGCACTGTGATGACGTCGGCAATGTGCTGATCTCTTCACGTTGCTACACGTCGGGGGCGGGGCCCAGTCCCGGCGCGCTGTTCAAATGTATTTACATCTGAAAGACGCAAATACATTTCAATAGGAAGAAGCTGCGGTCACCGGCACCGGCGCGTTCCTCATCAGTGTGTGCATGTTGGGCACACAGCAGGGCCGGAACAGCACAGCGCGCTGCCTCCTGCTAGTGTGCCCGGCATGCACACACTGATAGATACAGGCAGGTGACTGGTAAGAAGAAGAGCCCCCCCGCACATACCCCCGGGGCCCCTCCTCGCTCCCCGGGGCCCCCGCACCCCCCCCCGGCCCCCACACACGCCCCTGCACACCCCCCCCCGGGGCCCCTGCTTGCCCCCCTGGGCCCCCGCACCTCCCCCTCCCCCCGGGCCCCCACCTTCTATACTCACGCACTCCTGCAGCTGCCAGCACCTGCACAGGAAGGAAGCAGTCAACCCTCTGAGACTGCCTCCTCCTGCAGTGTCGCTGCGCAGATGAGTCAGAGCCACGCGGCACTGACAGTGACAGCAGGCAGAGCAGGGAGATCGCTCTCCCTGCTTGCCGCTGCAGAGGAAATGGGATTGTCACTAATCATATCAGCAATGTGCCAATATGATTAGTGAAATTACCGGCGGGGGGGGGGGCCCTCTCACACATATCCATAGGGGCCCAGGGGGGTAGGGGGGCGGGACCTAGGGGGCGTGACCATCAATAGCAGGGGCCCACCGGGGGTTCTTCCGACCTCCTGGTGGGCCAGTCCGCCCCTGATGATAGCACAGGGTCATGTGATGACTCCTGTAGCTCACATGACTCAGGTCCTGTAAGAAAAAGCCAAATACTGGCTGTTACAAGAGATGATAATTTCTCCCAGTCTAAATGGTGCTGCTCTGATCGGGATAAATAAATGACTGATCAGACAGCTGATCCTAATAGCCCCCTAGGGGTACTAGTCAAATTTAAAAAAACATTTAAGAAAAAGTTTTGAAAAAGTAAAAAAAAAAGTGAAAACACCTAAAAGTTCAAATCACCCCTCTTTTGCCCCACTGAAAAATAAAGGGTTAAAAAAAATATATTCACACATTTGGTATCGCTGTCTTCAGAAATGCCCGATCTATCAAAATATAAAATCATTTGTTCTGATTGATAAACGGCGTAGCAGCAAAAAAATTCCAAATGCCAAAATTACGCTTTTTGGTTGCCACAAATTTTAAGCAAAATGCAATAACAGGCAATGAAAACATAGCATCTGCGCAAAAATGATACTGTTAAAAACGTCAGCTCGAGATACAAAAAAAAGCCATCACTGAGCCATAGATTTAAAAAAATGAGAACGCTTTGGGTCTCAGAAAATGGCGCAAAACGTCCGTCACTTTTTTCGGACAAACTTCTGATTATTTTTTTTTTTAACCCCTTAGATAAAAGTAAACCTATTCATGTTTGGTGTCTACAAACTTACAGTAACCTCAGGCATCACAGCAGCACATCAGTTTTACCATATAGTAAACACAGTGAATAAAATGTCTCAAAAACAATAGAGCAATCACACTTGTTTTTTTCAATTTCTCCACATTTGGAATTTTTTTGCCATTTTACGTACACTGCATGGTAAAATTATGGTTTCATTTAAAATTACAGCTCATTGTGCAAAAAATAAGCCCTCACATGACCATATTGACTGAAAAATAAAAAAAGTTGCGTCTGTCAGAAGAATGGCAAACCTCCCCCCCCAAATACCGGAAAGTGTAAAGTCGGCCGATCGTGAAGGGGTTAACCTTTCCTCGCGCCTGCACATTACAGTACTTTGATCTGCCCTCAGCAGCGCAGATGAATACACCTGCGCAGGACCGCAATGTCGGCTCGTGTGGATGACGTAGACACATAATCCACACCGGACTAGGAAGAAGGAGGCCAAAGATAGCAGCAGAGAGGATGAGTAAGACCTGAAAGAGGAGGCACCGCACTGGAGAGCTGCGACACCCATTGGACTGGACCCACCCTAGGTGAGTATTATAAAAGTACTTTTTCCGTTTTACAGAGCGGCCTAGGCTCTTATATACAGTATTTTGGAATGCTGTATATAAGAACTCAGTGGTATTGGACACAGCTTGTAGTCCCCAAATCTGGTGACAGATTCCCATTAAAAAATCGGAAGGAACACAAACTTACACAATAAATCACCAACATATTTGTGCTTCTAAGGGCGTGATTTATTACGCCCAGTATCCATGCCAGAAAATCTACATAGGAATGACCACAAGAGACTTAACCTCTTACAGACATCGGACGTACTGGGTACATCGTAGATAATGGCGGTGTAATCATCGTCGGCTGCTGCAGTAAACCGGCACCGATTTCCGCACATATATGCTGATCTGAACAGCAGACATGTGTAGCTTACAAGCAAGGGTGGATCCACGATTCACCCATGCCTTTTAATCCCTTAGACCGCGCTGTCAAATACTGACAGCGCAATATAAATGGCCATGGCAGGGAAATTTCCTTTCCTCGACGCCATCGGAGTCCCCGTGACGCGATCACGGGAAGCCGATGGTTGCCATGGTAGCACAGGATTATGTCATGACTCATGTCGCTATCCTGACTCACATCCTGTTACAGCCGGCTGGTTGTAACAGGACAGCAGCATTTCAGCTGAAAACCCTACCAAAACATTTCCAATTGTACCATAAATCTGACTCAAGCAAATTAATTATAAAGGCCATAGATCAGAGGTTAGAGGTGGTAACCTATTTAAGGCCCTTGCGCAACTTGAGTCACTGGATTTATAGATTGGACACAAGGACTCCTATTGGGCTCAATGAGAGCTTTGGCTGCTTTCTTTAATTGGGTATTTTTATGTGGTGTGAGAATGGGACTGTTTGTGTTAAAACTATTTTTAATAGTTTTTTTATCCATAATTTAGAGGTGCTAAATTGATGCTAAAACCATACCTGTGGTGGTCTGCAAATTTTGAGGTACTTCACTCGACCCGCTCAGTAACTTAGATGTTGATTTTGATTGGGTCTTTTCCCTGAATGAAGTGCCTATGAGAAAATAAGAAAAAAGATTATTATCTAAGAAAAGTGGAGAAAAACATTGTACAACAATTTAATTATAGTTTGGATACAACTAATATTTAATACATTTACTCAATAATTTAGTTTCTTGCATTTCTTGATTTTGCTTGCCTAATGGCATGTCATTTTTAATTTTGAATATCATATTTCTGTTTACACAACTACATAAACACCATGCACTTTTTTGTTTGTCTATTGATTAGTGATGGACAGACCCGGACTGTAAAATTTAGGATCCGAGCGATTTTAAAAATACCCGAGTACCGGACCCGGGCCTGGAGTTCTCAGGGAACTCCGGATCATGATCCGGAACCTTTGGAAATAAAAAATAAAGGAAAATTAAATAAAATAAGATTAAAGCAGGCGCGTTATAACAATAGCAGCCCACAGCCACCCAGGATTGTCACATCCATTATATGTGACAATCCTGGCACTTTACCCGGCTCTTCCCGATTGCACTGGTGCGGTGGCAATCAGGCTAATAAGGGGTTAATAACAGCTCACAGCTGCCACTAAGCTCTAGATTAGTAATGGCAGGGTCTATGAAAACCCTACCCCCATCACTAATCTGGAAGTGAAAAGAAATAAACACAAACACAAAATAAGATAAAAACAATACCCTATTTCACTCCTTTATTAACCCCAAAAACACGCAGGTCTGTGGAAATCCACACGAGGGCCCATGACTATTCCAATTGGCTTTCTACACCGCCATCGGAGGCCCCGTAACGCTATCATAGGAAGCCGATGGTTGCCATGGTAGCACAGGGTTATGTGATGACTCCTGTCGCTATCAAGACTCACATCCTGTTACAGCCGGCTGGCTTTAACAGGACAGGAGCATTTCAGCTGATCAGAGCTCTGCCGCTCTGATCAGCAGAAATGAACAAGCGATCAGACGGCTAATCCTTACCCCTAGAGAGACTATTAAAATTAAAAAAAGTAAAAAAATAAGTTTTATAGAATTAAAAAAACAATTAAAAGTTTAAATCATTCTCCATTCGCCCCACTAAAAATCAAAGGGTTAAAAAAATAAAAAATATACACTCATTTGGTATCGCAGAGTTCAGAAATGCCCAGTCTATCAAAATATAAAATGAATCAATTAGATCGGTAGATGGCGTAGCCGTAAAAAAACAATTCCAACCGGCAAAGTTACGTTTTTTGGTCTACGCAAATTTTGAGCAAACTGCAATACCAGGGAGTCAAAACGTAGCATCTGCGCAAAAATGGTACAGCTAAAAATGCAAACAAATAAGCCATCAGTGAGCCCCATATCCCGAAAAATGAGAACACTACAAGTAGCAGAAAATGCCGCAAAAAGTGATCCAATTTTTTGGACAAACCTTTTTTTAACCCCTTAGATAAAAGTAAACCTAAACATATTTGGTATCAACAAACTCATACCAACCTGAAGTATCACACCCACCCATCAGTTTTACCATACACAGCCCACAGCCACTCAGGATTGTCACATCCATTAGATGTGACAATCCTGGCACTTTACCCGATTCTTCCCGATTCCCCTGGTGCGGTGGCAATGAGGCTAATAAGGGGTTAATAACAGCTCACAGGTCTATGAAAACCCTACCCCCATTACTAATCTGTAAGTGAAAATAAATAAACACAAAATAAGATAAAAACAACACCCTCTTTCACTCCTTTATTAACCCTAAAAACACCCAGGTCTGATGAAATCCACACAAGGTCCCATAATGATTGCAGCTCTGCTACATCTGAAGTGACAGCGCGTGGGCATAGAATATGACCACCCGCTGTGATCTTAAGGCAGAGAATGAGTCGCAGCGATGTGTGGTGACGTAACTTAGGTTATTTGCGGTCACAGCTGGAGCTGCCCATTGTCATCCACCTATGATCGCAGGTAACCTGACCTCAGGTGACCTCATTGAACTGAGTGACCACTACTATCCATAAAAGTGGCGAAATACTTTAGCAAAATTACTCCCAGAAATAAAATGTGAGTCAGAAATAGATTCAGGCATCTTCCGCATGCTGTTGCCATTCAGTTTCAACAATTTTCCATCCATTGCAATATTTTTACAGCTCTCGCAGGCCTATTTCCAACGTCCTCTGGAAAATTATTCGAGTTTCCCATTGACTTGGGACTCAGAAGGAAAAATGTATGTAACAAAATTAAAACATTGTCGTCCATTTGGCTTATCCCTAATCTATTAATTTTACATCTAGGTGGTAAGATAGATGACATCTTCATTATCTGGAGAAGTACCGGTCCTGAACTGCAGAGGTTCATGACTTGGTTGAACAATAACCCATATAACATCAAACTAACCTATAAGGCAGATCGGGAGGCAATTGATTTTCTGGACTATAATATAAAAATGGGGTACCAGACAGAAAAGGGTTCTCCACGGGTACAATTATTATCAACAAGTAAGAGGGAAGAATCTTTTCCCTCACAGATACATTTCATCTCCAAGTTAACAGTCAGAGGGGGGCGATCAGGCAGATCTTGAACAAACACTGGTCGTTACTGAAGACCGACCAGAGTTTGAACGACGTTTTACTCATCGCCCACTCTTACCTGTTAGAAGGGGGAAAAGCCTAAAGGATATGCTGGTGAAGAACCATTACGTACCTAGGGTGGTATCTCGCTTTGAGAAAGGGAGTCCCAAATTTGGTTGTTTTCCTTTTGTCTGCCCAGAGATGTTGTCAGCTTGGGATGGACCTAAAGAGTATAAAATAAAAAGTTACAAATCATGCAGTAAAAGTCACGTTATCTATTATGCAGTATGTTGCTGTAGCCTAATTTATATTGGGTTAACATCAAGGGAACAACGCGTCCGCACGAGGGAACATGTTAGGGACATAATTGCGGTGTGTGATGTTGTGGATCTTGATTCCCTGAGGATGATCCAGAGACATTTCCAGCTGCGCCATGACTGTGGTCCCACAGGATTGAAAATTTGTGGTATCGCAAGGTCCATTTAGAATCTAGGGGTATATATATATATATATATATACACACATATTACTATATGAATTTTGTCTCTGCATGATATAGGGACATTAGAAAATCTTTTAAGGACTATACATGGTCATATTCTTTAGGCTAAGGCTGATTCTCCTTATGTTTGGATGATTTTCTTACCACCCTGGTCGTGCCCTTTCACTTGCCAGTAGTAGATATGGTCTCGTTGGGTGCGCATGTGCGGGGCTGCCTCAGCATGAGTCCCCGCCAAGGGAGCTTCCTTAGAAGGATGCATGGGTTAACTGACGTTAGTGGAAGTATTCTTCCAATCCACACTTCCCCTGGAATGACCGGCTGAGGCGGACTCTATGTGCGGCGTCCCACCCCCTGCACGCGCCCAAACAGCGACGATCTCGCCCAAGATAACACATATAAAAACATGCACATTACACTTTCCTCAAGCGAGGAAGCCTGAGAAACGCGTGTCAGGGCTACTCAAAACATCCAGTTATAAGTGCACTTTATAGGTGAGTCCGGATCACGATGATTCATGGCTGTTAGCTCTATCGGTAATAGTAATGGTAGCCTTTGAGGCTTAGGCTGCGTTACATGGGTGATATTAGATTTTTGTGTTATTATAGCGCTACCCGGTGGCTATCTGTATTAGTACATGCAGTGGTACCTGCAATGTATTTCAATGACCCCGATCCTGCTGTACCGGAAGTCGCCGGATCCTGATAGACAGAATCCTGTTTTTTGTACTGAGCATGCCCAGAAAGCAACTTGGCATGGTCAATACAGAAATCTCCCTCTCTCTCAGACAGAAGACCAGGATCGTGAAGGGGTGAGAGGGAGTAATAAAGATGGAGTCCCTAAGTGTGTCTGTGTATTTATTTCTAATAAAGTGTCTGTGTATTTATTTCTAATAAAGTATTTTTTCTGTGTGATGTCTTTTTTTTTAACCCTTTATTGGATATTCTTAATGGCCGGGTCAAACTTGGCCTGACATTAGCAATCTCAGGCTTTATACCAGCAGGTAAAACAAAGCTGGTATTAACCCCTTATTACCCAAGGGCCAGGGCCGCAGGGAAAAATGTTGGATACAACGCCAGAAGATAGCGCTTTTAAGAAAGCGCCATTTTCGGGAGCGACTGTAGACTGCGATTCGCAGCGGGGGGGCCAAGAAAGCTTGGGCCACCCTGCACTGCGTATTCCCATCCCCAGCTGCCTAGTTGTACCTGACTCGTCACAAAAATTGGGCGAAGCCCATGCCGTTTTGTTTTTTTTTTAATTATTTCATGAAATTCATGAAATAATTAAAAAAGGGCTTTCCTGTATTTTTGGTTCCCAACCGGGTACAAATAGGCAGCTGGGGGTTGTGAAGGTCATATGAGCAGTGGGGGTTAGCAGCCAGTAGCTGCTTGGGTTACCTTAGCAATAGAAAATGCAGCGGGAGTCCACACATTTTATTTTTTTTACCCCCTAACCCTAGAGTTAGGGTTATGTGTTTGGGGTTTTTGTTTATTTTTTAATGAATTTAAAAAAAAAAAATACTCATGGGCTACCGAGAACCCGAGCATTTTAGTGCTCACTCATCCCTACTTCTAACCATACAGCCAGCAGATCAAGAAATCTGATCAGCTGACTCCAGTGTTAGCCGATTACTTGTTCTGTGTCCCCCTGCATCCATCGCAGCATGTGCTGCCTGTGAGGTCAGCTGAATTCGGCCGACACTGGAGTCAGCTGATCTGAACTCTGTTGAACTCCAGCCCGCACACTCTGCGATGGATGCAGGGGGACACAGAACAAGCAATCGGCCAACACTGGAGTCAGCTGATCTGAATTCAGCTGAACTCATGACCACACAGCCCGAACATGGTCACACGTGATCGGCAGCAGGCAGTGATTGCTGTTAACCTGCATCCATCACAGCGTGTGTGGGCTGTGAGATTAGGAGTTGAGCTTATTCCCGATCAGCTGACTCCAGTGCCAGCCGATAAATTCTGTGTTCCCCTTCATCCATCACAAGTAGAAATAGAAGCATACAATAAAATAACAATTGCGGTTGCATGCGTTGCACATTCAATCCACAGGATCCGGTCATATGCGGTTTGCATCCTGTCAAATGTGAAAGTAGCCTTACAGCTGGAGCAGGAAGAAGAAAGACAAGATGGCAGACTTACTTTGGGAGCTTACAGGAAGAAATCGCACAGACCAATTTTTGGGGCTCCACTCTAGGGGATCTGGGGCTGAGAAAAAAAGGAGACCGTCAGCTGATGATGAAATAGCTAGCAAAGTTATTGATCATTATCTCAAACCCATTGCCTCCTCTCTCTAGTCCGGCATTTCCTCTCTGTGGCGATCGCCATCCACCTTCTTCTGAGGCCCATCTGCATGACGCGTCCTACATCATGCTCACTAGCTGGCATTGAGGTCCTGCGCAGGCGCACTTTGATCTGCCATGCTCAAAGCAGATCCATGTAACATATCATGTGCATATGCGTAAGAGATCTTTAACCCCTTAACGATCTGGTGGCTATCATGATAGCACAGGGTCATGTGATGACTCCTGTAGCTCACATGACTCAGGTCCTGTAAGAAAAAGCCAAATACTGGCTGTTACAAGAGATGATAATTTCTCGCGATCTAAATGGTGCTGCTCTGATCGGGATAAATAAATGAGTGATCAGACAGCTGATCCTTATAGCCCTCTAGGGGTACTAGTCAAATTTAAACAAAAATTTAAGAAAAAGTTTTGAAAAAGTAAAAAAAAAAGTAAAAACACCTAAAAGTTCAAATCACCCCTCTTTTGCCCCCACTAAAAAATAAAGGGTTAAAAGAAGGGAATTTTGTTACTTACCGTAAATTCCTTTTCTTCTAGCTCCTATTGGGAGACCCAGACGATTGGGGTGTATAGCTACTGCCTCCGGAGGCCACACAAAGCATTACACTAAAAAGTGTAAGGCCCCTCCCCTTCTGGCTATACACCCCCCGTGGGATCACGGGATGCTCAGTTTTAGTGCTAAAGCAAGAAGGAGGAAAGCCAATAACTGGTTTAAACAAATTCACTCCGAAGTAACATCGGAGAACTGAAAACCGTTCAACATGAACAACATGTGTATCCAAAAAAACCCAAAAATCCCGAAGGACAACAGGGCGGGTGCTGGGTCTCCCAATAGGAGCTAGAAGAAAAGGAATTTACGGTAAGTAACAAAATTCCCTTCTTCTTCGGCGCTCCATTGGGAGACCCAGACGATTGGGACGTCCAAAAGCAGTCCCTGGGTGGGTAAAGAAATACCTCGCGTTAGAGCTGCAAGACAGCCCTCCCCTATGGGAAGGCAACTGCCGCCTGCAGGACTCTTCTACCTAGGCTGGCGTCCGCCGAAGCATAGGTATGCACCTGATAATGTTTGGTGAAAGTGTGCAGACTCGACCAGGTAGCTGCCTGGCACACCTGTTGAGCCGTAGCCTGGTGTCGTAATGCCCAGGACGCACCCACGGCTCTGGTTGAGTGGGCCTTTAGCCCTGAAGGAACCGGAAGCCCAGCAGAACGGTAGGCTTCAAGAATTGGTTCTTTGATCCATCGAGCCAGGGTGGCTTTGGAAGCCTGCGACCCTTTGCGCTTACCAGCGACAAGGACAAAGAGTGCATCGGAGCGGCGCAGGGGCGCCGTGCGGGAAATGTAGATTCTGAGTGCTCTCACCAGATCTAACAAATGTAAATCCTTCTCATATCGATGAACTGCATGAGGACAAAAGGAAGGCAAGGAGATATCCTGATTTAGATGAAAAGAGGATACCACCTTAGGGAGAAACTCCTGAATGGGGCGCAGCACTACCTTGTCCTGGTGGAAGACCAGGAAAGGAGCCTTGGATGACAGCGCTGCTAGCTCAGACACTCTCCGAAGAGATGTGATCGCTACCAGAAAAGCCACTTTCTGCGATAGTCGAGAAAGTGAAACATCCCTCAGAGGCTCGAAGGGCGGCTTCTGGAGGGCAACTAGTACCCTGTTCAGATCCCATGGATCTAACGGCCGCTTGTACGGGGGTACGATATGACAAACCCCCTGCAGGAACGTGCGCACCTTAGAAAGTCGTGCTAGACGCTTCTGAAAAAAGACGGATAGCGCCGAGACTTGCCCTTTAAGGGAGCCGAGCGACAAACCTTTTTCCAACCCAGATTGCAGGAAAGAAAGAAAAGTAGGCAATGCAAATGGCCAGGGAGACACTCCCTGAGCAGAGCACCAGGATAAGAATATCTTCCACGTTCTGTGGTAGATCTTAGCAGACGTGGGCTTCCTAGCCTGTCTCATGGTGGCAACGACCCCTTGGGATAATCCTGAAGACGCTAGGATCCAGGACTCAATGGCCACACAGTCAGGTTCAGGGCCGCAGAATTCCGATGGAAAAACGGCCCTTGGGACAGTAAGTCTGGTCGGTCTGGTAGTGCCCACGGTTGGCCGACCGTGAGATGCCACAGATCTGGGTACCACGACCTCCTCGGCCAGTCTGGAGCGACGAGTATGACGCGGCTGCAATCGGATCTGATCTTGCGTAGCACTCTGGGCAAGAGTGCCAGAGGTGGAAACACATAAGGGAGCCGGAACTGCGACCAATCTTGCACCAAGGCGTCTACCGCCAGAGCCCTTTGATCGCGAGACCGCGCCATGAAGGTCGGGACCTTGTTGTTGTGCCGAGACGCCATTAAGTCGACGTCCGGCACCCCCCAGCGGCAACAGATTTCCTGAAACACGTCCGGGTGAAGGGACCACTCCCCTGCGTCCATACCCTGGCGACTGAGGAAGTTTGCTTCCCAGTTTTCCACGCCCGGGATGTGAACCGCGGATATGGTGGATGCTCTGTCCTCCACCCACATCAGAATCCGCCGGACTTCCTGGAAGGCTTGCCGACTGCGTGTCCCTCCTTGGTGGTTGATGTATGCCACCGCTGTGGAGTTGTCCGACTGAATTCGGATCTGCTTTCCTTCCAGCCACTGTTGGAAGGCTAGTAGGGCCAGATACACTGCCCTGATTTCCAGAACATTGATCTGAAGGGTGGACTCCTGCTGAGTCCACGTACCCTGAGCCCTGTGGTGGAGAAAAACTGCTCCCCACCCTGACAGACTCGCGTCTGTCGTGACTACTGCCCAGGATGGGGGTAGGAAGGATCTTCCCTGTGATAATGAGGTGGGAAGAAGCCACCATTGCAGAGAGTCCTTGGCCGTCTGGGAAAGGGAGACTTCCCTGTCCAGGGATGTTGACTTTCCGTCCCATTGGCGGAGAATGTCCCACTGAAGTGGGCGCAGATGAAACTGCGCAAACGGGACTGCCTCCATTGCTGCCACCATCTTCCCTAGGAAGTGCATGAGGCGCCTTAAGGGGTGCGACTGACCTTGAAGGAGAGACTGCACCCCTGTCTGTAGTGACCGCTGCTTGTCCAGCGGAAGCTTCACTATCGCTGAGAGAGTATGAAACTCCATGCCAAGATACGTTAGTGATTGGGTCGGTGACAGATTGGACTTTGAAAAGTTGATGATCCACCCGAAAGTCTGGAGAGTCTCCAGCGCAACATTCAGGCTGAGTTGGCATGCCTCTTGAGAGGGTGCTTTTACAAGCAGATCGTCTAAGTAAGGAATCACCGAGTGTCCCTGAGAGTGCAAGATTGCTACCACTGCCGCCATGACCTTGGTGAAAACCCGTGGGGCTGTCGCCAGACCAAATGGCAGAGCTACGAATTGAAGATGGTCGTCTCCTATCACGAAACGTAGAAAGCGTTGGTGCTCTGTAGCAATCGGCACGTGGAGATAAGCATCTTTGATGTCTATCGATGCAAGGAAATCTCCTTGAGACATTGAGGCAATGACGGAGCGGAGGGATTCCATCCGGAACCGCCTGGCGTTCACATGCTTGTTGAGCAGTTTTAGGTCCAGAACAGGACGGAATGAGCCGTCCTTTTTTGGCACCACAAAGAGATTGGAGTAAAAACCTTGCCCTTGTTCCTGAAGAGGAACAGGGATCACCACTCCTTCTGCTCTTAGAGAGCCCACCGCCTGCAGAAGGGCATCTGCTCGGTCGGGATGTGGGGAAGTTCTGAAGAACCGAGGCGGAGGACGAGAACTGAACTCTATCCTGTACCCGTGAGACAAAATGTCTGTTACCCACCGGTCCTTGACCTGTGGCAGCCAAATGTCGCAAAAGCGGGAGAGCCTGCCACCGACCGAGGATGCGGAGAGAGGAGGCCGAAAGTCATGAGGCAGCCGGCTTGGAAGCGGTTCCTCCGGTTGCTTTCTTGGGGCGTGAGTGAGCCCGCCAGGCATCTGAGCTCCTTTGCTCCTTCTGAGTCCCTTTGGACGAGGAGAATTGGGGCTTGCCCGAGCCTCGAAAGGACCGAAACCTCGACTGCCACTTCCTCTGTTGAGGTTTGCTTGATCTGGGCTGGGGTAAGGAGGAGTCCTTACCCTTGGACTGTTTAATGATTTCAGCCAATTGCTCACCAAACAGTCTGTCTCCAGATAGTGGCAAGCTGGTTAAACATTTCTTGGAAGCAGAATCTGCTTTCCATTCCTTTAACCACAAGGCTCTGCGCAAAACCACAGAGTTGGCGGACGCCATTGAGGTACGGCTCGTAGAGTCCAGTACCGCATTGATAGCGTAGGTCGCAAACGCAGACATTTGCGTAGTTAAGGACGCCACTCGCGGCACTGCTGGACGTATGATAGAGTCCACCTGTGCCAGACCAGCTGAAATAGCTTGGAGTGCCCACACGGCCGCGAATGCTGGAGCAAACGACGCGCCGATAGCTTCATAGACAGATTTCAACCAAAGGTCCATCTGTCTGTCATTGGCATCTTTAAGTGAAGCCCCATCCTCCACTGCAACTATGGATCTAGCCGCAAGCCTGGATATTGGGGGATCCACCTTTGGACACTGGGTCCAGCGTTTGACCACGTCAGGGGGAAAGGGATAACGTGTATCCTTAAGACGTTTGGAGAAACGCTTGTCTGGATAAGCATGATGTTTCTGGACTGATTCTCTGAAGTCAGAGTGGTCCAGAAAAGTACTCAATTTACGCTTGGGATACCGGAAATGGAACTTCTCCTGCTGTGCAGCTGCCTCCTCTGCTGAAGGGGCTGGGGGAGAAATATCCAACAGTCTATTGATGGCCGCTATAAGGTCATTTACCATAGCGTCACCATCAGGGGTATCTAGATTGAGAGCGGTGTCAGGATTAGATTCCTGATCACCCACCTCTGCCTCCTCATACAGAGACTCTTCTCGCTGAGACCCTGACCAGTGTGATGACGTCGAGGGTCTTTCCCAGCGAGCCCGCTTAGGCTGCCTGGGACTCTCATCCGAGTCAGAGTCTTCAGCCTGTGATGCCTGGGACCCCCTTGAAGTACGGATTAGTTCCAACTGAGGGGGACCAGGGAGCATAGACACAGCCGTGTCCATGGTCTGAGTAACTGGCCTGGACTGCAAGGTCTCCAGGATTTTTGTCATAGTCACAGACTTCTTATCAGCGAAAAATTGCAAATTCTGTCCCCGTCACCGGGGCAGGGTTCACAGGCGTCTCTGCCTGGGCCACTACTACCATAGACTCTGGCTGCCGAAGTGGCACAGGGATTGAACATTGCACACAATGGGGGTCATTGGAACCTGGCGGTAGATTAGCCCCACATGCGGCACAAGCAGTGCATACCGCCTGTGCCTTGGCACCCTTGCGTTTTGCGGATGACATGTTGTTGTCTCCTCAGAGCAATATAGGGTATAAGCCAAGAAGCGACTGTACAGTGCAATATAAATATATATGGTACAGGGAAAAAGTGCACCAAATAACACTGTGGCACTAGTGGGGCCAGCACTTATGTGCAGCTTACCGCCCGCATAAACGCGGGTGTGTGGTCGCCAGAGCCCCTTGTCTGAGTCCCCCAGAGCCTGTGTCCGTTCTCCAGCCAGACTGCATGCAGGAATGGCTGCCGGCGTCCTGTGGAGAGGGGCGGGCCCTGGGCGTGTTGAGACCAAGAGCGGGAAACTTGCGTCCCCACTGTGCCCAGTGAGAGGGCTGGAGTATGTAAATAAGACTCCAGCCCTCGGCGCTGATTATAGAACAGCGTCTCTCCCTTTCCCTGATTGACAGGGTGGGGGCGGGAACGAAGCAGAGCTAGGCCGCAAAAGCCGGGGACTAGATTTATGAGCGCTGCCGCCGTAAAAGCGCGGTCAGCGCGAGTCCCCGGCGCACTACAAGTCCCAGCCGCGCCGCCGCTCCCGGAGCGGCCGGCGCGGTAGTTCCCAACACATAAAATCACTCAGCTAAGCTGCAGTGACTCTAACCCGAGCGCGCAGCGCTACTGCCCCCGGCGCACTAGCACACCCAGCAAGTCTGGCGTGTGCGTGGCCTGTCTGTGCGGGGACACAGAGTACCTGAATGTTGCAGGGCCTTGTCCCTGACGGTACTCAGCTCCTCCAGCAGGGTCTCTGGGTCTGTGGATGGAGCCCGGCCTCAGAGTTTGGGGGCCGGTAAGATCCCACTTCCACAGAGCCCCTCAGGGGGATGGGGAAGGAAAGCAGCATGTGGGCTCCAGCCTCCGTACCCGCAATGGGTACCTCAACCTTAACAAACCGCAAGTGGGGTGAGAAGGGAGCATGCTGGGGACCCTATATGGGCCCTCTTTTCTTCCATCCGATATAGTCAGCAGCTACTGCTGACTAAACAGTGGAGCTATGCGTGGATGTCTGACCTCCTTCGCACAAAGCTTGAAAACTGAGCATCCCGTGATCCCACGGGGGGTGTATAGCCAGAAGGGGAGGGGCCTTACACTTTTTAGTGTAATGCTTTGTGTGGCCTCCGGAGGCAGTAGCTATACACCCCAATCGTCTGGGTCTCCCAATGGAGCGCCGAAGAAAAATATATTCACACATTTGGTATCGCTGTCTTCAGAAATGCCCGATCTATCAAAATATAAAATCATTTGTTCTGATTGGTAAACGGTGTAGCAGCAAAAAAATCCAAATGTCAAAATTACGCTTTTTGGTTGCCACAAATTTTAAGCAAAATGCAATAACAGGCAATGAAAACATAGCATCTGCGCAAAAATGATACTGTTAAAAACGTCAGCTCGAGATACAAAAAAAGCCATCACTGAACCATAGATTTAAAAAAATGAGAACGCTATGGGTCTCAGAACTTTTTTCGGACAAACTTCTGATTATTTTTATAGCCCCTTAGATAAAAGTAAACCTATTCATGTTTGGTGTCTACAAACTTGCAGTAACCTCAGGCATCACAGCAACACATCAGGTTTACCATATAGTGAACACAGTGAATAAAATTTCTCAAAAACAATAGAGCAATCACACTTTTTTTTGCAATTTCTCCACATTTGGAATTTTTTTGCCATTTTACAGTACACTGCATGGTAAAACTCATGGTTTCATTTAAAATTACAGCTCATTCTGCACAAAACGAGCCCTCACATGACCATATTGACTGAAAAATAAAAAAGTTACGTCTGTCAGAAGAATGGCAAACCCCCCCCAAATACCGGAAAGTGGGCCGGTCGTGAAGGGGTTAACCTTTCCTCGTGCCTGCACATTACAGTACTTTGATCTGCCCTCAGCAGCGCAGATGAATGCGCCTGCGCAGGACCGCAATGTCGGCTCGTGTGGATGACGTAGACACATCATCCACACCGGACTGGGAAGAAGGAGGCCGAAGATCGCAGCAGAGAGGATGCGTCAGACCTGAAAGAGGAGGCACCGCACTGGAGAGCTGCGACACCCATTGGACTGGACCCACCCTAGGTGAGTATTATAAAAGTACTTTTTCCGTTTTACAGAGCGGCCTAGGCTCTTATATACAGTATTTTGGAATGCTGTATATAAGAACTCAGTGGTATTGGACACAGCTTGTAGTCCCCAAATCTGGTGACAGATTCCCATTAAAAAATCGGAAGGAACACAAACTTACACAATAAATCACCAACATATTTGTGCTTCTAAGGGCGTGATTTATTACGCCCAGTATCCATGCCAGAAAATCTACATAGGAATGACCACAAGGGACTTAACCTCTTACAGACATTGGACGTACTGGGTACATCGTAGATAATGGCGGTGTAATCACCGTCGGCTGCTGCAGTAAACCGGCACCGATTCCCGCACGTATATGCTGATCTGAACAGCAGACATGTGTAGCTTACAAGCAAGGGTGGATCCACGATTCACCCATGCCTTTTAATCCCTTAGACCGTGCTGTCAAATACTGACAACGCAATGTAAATGGCCATGGCAGGGAAATTTCCTTTCCTCGACGCCATCGGAGTCCCCGTGACGCGATCACGGGAAGCCGATGGTTGCCATGGTAGCACAGGGTTATGTCATGACTCATGTCGCTATCATGACTCACATCCTATTACAGCCAGCTGGTTGTAACAGGACAGCAGCATTTCAGCTGATCAGAGCTCTGCCGCTCTGATCAGCAGAAATGAACAAGCGATCAGACAGCTAATCCTTACCCCTAGAGGGACTATTAAAATAAAAAAAGTTTAAAAAAAGTTGTAAAGAATTAAAAAAATACAACTAAAAGTTTAAATCACTCCCCATTCGCCCCACTAAAAATCAAAGGGTTAAAAAAATAATAAATATACACTCATTTGGTATCACAGAGTTCAGAAATGCCCAGTCTATCAAAATATAAAATGAATTAATATGATCGGTAGACGGTGTAGCCGAAAAAAAAATTCCAACCGGCAAAGTTAAGTTTTTTGGTCTTCGCAAATTTTGAACAAAATGCAATACCAGGGAGTCAAAACGTAGCATCTGCGCAAAAATGGTTCAGCTAAAAATGCAAACAAATAAGCCATCAGTGAGCCCCATATCCCGACAAATAAGAACACTACAAGTTGCAGAAAATGGCGCTGAAAGTGCTCCAATTTTTTGGACAAACCTTTTTTTAACCCCTTAGATAAAAGTAAACCTAAATATGTTTGGTATCAACGAACTCAAACCAACCTGAAGTATCACACCCACCCATCAGTTTTACCATAAAGTGAACACGGTGAATAAAGAACCCATAAACCATTGTCCAATCACACTTTTTTGTAATTTTTCCGCATGTGGAAATTTTTTGCTGTTTTCCAGTACCATATATGGTAAAACTCATGGTTTCACTTAAAAGACCAATACGTCCCGCAAAAAACAAGCCCTCTTATGGCAAGATTGAGGGGAAAAATAAAAAAGTTACGACTCGGAAAAAGGGGAGCAAAAAACAAAAATGGAAAAATCGTCCAGGGGTTAGGGGGTTAAAGGTGTGAGTCCGTGAGCACATCAGGGACATTGAGAAAACAAAGACTCTGCATGAGACGGAACACCTAAAATCCCTACCAAAAAATTTCCAATTGTACCATAAATCTGACTCAAGCAAATTAATTATAAAGGCCATAGATCAGAGGTTAGAGGTGGTAACCTATTTAAGGCCCTTGCGCAACTTGAGTCACTGGATTTATAGATTGGACACAAGGACTCCTATTGGGCTCAATGAGAGCTTTGGCTGCTTTCTTTAATTGGGTATTTTTATGTGGTGTGAGAATGGGACTGTTTGTGTTACAATTATTTTTAATTGTTTTTTTTATTCATAATTTAGAGATCTGTATATGCTAAAACCATACCTGTGGTGGTCTGCAAATTTTGAGGTACTTCACGCGACCCGCTCAGTGACTTAGATGTTGACTTTGATTGGGTATTTTCCCTGAATGAAGTGCCTATGAGAAAATAAGAAAAAAGATTATCTAAGAAAAGTGGAGAACAACATTGTACAACAATTTAATTATAGTTAGGATACAACTAATATTTAATACATTTACTCAATAATTTAGTTTTTTGTATTTCTTGATTTTGCTTGCCTTATGGCATGTCATGTTTAATTTTACATATCATATTTCTGTTTACACAACAATATGAGCACTATGCACTTTTTGTTTGTCTATGGATTAGTGATGGACGGACTCGTACTGTAAAGGGTGCTTTACACGCTGCGACATCGCTAGCGATCTCGTTAGCGATGTAACACGCCAGATCGCAAATACGATCTGCCGAGATCGCACATGTGACCGGCGCTACAAAAACGACCTATGTGCGATCTCAGCAGATCGTATGTGCGATCTGGTGTGTTACATCGCTAACGAGATCGCTAGCGATGTCGCAGCATGTAAAGCACCCTTAAAAGACAGCTTTCAATCTAGATGCACATGCTGTCTACATCTAGATTGGTGTAAAAATAAATAAAAAAAAATGGCGTAGGGTCGTCCCAACAAGGACAAGGCATACAGCTGCAGGCTGCAGTCCCCAACTTTGCACGTTATCTTGGCTGTGTATCAAAATTAAAGGAACCGCATGCAGCTTTTAAAAATAAAAAATATTTAAATAAATAATTTTTTTTAAAAATGTTCTGCGGTCCTTTCCCCGCCCATTTTGATACCCAGTCATGATTAACCGACAGCTTGGAGCTGGTATTCTCAGGATGGGTCGGTCCATGGTTATTGTGCCCCCCCAGCCTAAAAAAAGCAGTCCGCAGCCATCCAGGACTGTCACATCCATTAGATGTGACAATCCCGACACTTTACCCAACTCTTTCCGAATGCCCTGGTGCGGTAGCAATTGGGGCAATAAGGGGTTAATAACAGCAGTCATTAACCTTCCCTCACACCTACGCATTACAGTACTTTGATCTGCCTCAGTAGGGCAGATCAAAGTGCACCTGGGCAGGACCGCAATGTCGTCTTTTGTGGATGATGTAGACGCGTCATCCAAACTGGCTAGGAAGAAGGACAGAGATCGCAGCAGAGAGCAGGCGTCGGACCGGAGAAAGGAAGTGCCGGGCTTGGACAGCAGCAACACTCATCAGACCAGACCGCCCCCCCCCTCCCTCCAGTTATTAAAAAAATATTTTTTACATTATACAGAGGTCTCTGGGCTCTTATATACAGTATTGTGGAATGCTGCAAAAAAGGACTCAGTGATAGTGTCCACAGCTTATAGTCGCCAAATCTGGTGACAGGTTCCCTTTAAAAAAAATCAGAAGGAACACAAACTTACAAAAAATCACCAACATACTTGTGCTTCTAAGGGCGTGATATATTACTCCCAGTGTCCATGCCAGAAAGTCTACATAGGGATGACCACAAGGGATTTAAAGGTGGGAGTCCGTGAGCACATCAGGGACATTGAGAAAACAAAGACTCTGCATGAGACGAAACACCTAAAAACCCTACCAAAACATGACTGATGGATTAGTGAATTGCGCTCCTGGTAACCTAATAAATAAGACACCACACACTACGTGACATGGATTAAAATTTTTGGCCACAGCAGCCCTTTATTTTATAAGAAAAACATCAACAAGAAAAAACAAGATTATCGGCCCAGAGATGTGGTTGTTATAAGTCCCAGCCCCATATCCCCCTCCGCCGTGTACACCTAGCTCAAGGGGGAATCTGGGTATACCCCTTGATCATTTTCCTTGTGTCCGCTGAGCTACTCCCCAGGGACCCATCTATTCCACTGTCCACTGAGCTCCTCCCCAGGGACCCATATTCCACTGTCCGCTGAGCTCTGGCCCAGGGACCCCATTAAAAACATAATTCTCCAACCAACAAAGAGGGGGTTTAAACAACCACATCCCGCCAAGACTCGCTCTTGTGACACCTTACAAGAGTGAGTTCCTCCACAACTTAATGGCTCGTTCTACTCCTTCTTGTATTCCCAACATCCATATATCAATGCCAATGTCATTAAGATGTACCTTATCATCTCTGCAAAAATGTTCCTTTGTATTTTCAAGCATCTGGTGACGTATGGCCACCCCTCCATTTTCCAACACAAATTTTGTTATTTTTTTATTAACCTTTATCCTTGTATTATTGATGCGAGCCACTGATCGCGCTGTTCTCCACATTTGTCTAGCTACTATATCCGACCAGACCACCACTGTTTCTGGGTAAGACCTCCATAAATTCAACATATCGAGCTTTATGTTCCTAACTAAATGTCTTGATGTTCTTATTGCTAAATCATTACCACCTAAATGGATAAGTAAGACGTCCGGGAGGCGGTAGAACTCCACATGATACTGGATTTCTTTTAACAGCTGATGCCACTGCATTCCCCTCTTTCCTATCCATGTCACCCGTGCCAAGGAACTGGGCAACCCCAACTGTTTGCCATTAGGCCTGACTGCTGCACGTAAGGCCCCCCAAAAAACAAATGAATGTCCCATGATCCAAACCAGGCATTGCTGTTCAGCTAAAAACAAAAACAAAAAACACAATTATCACACAATTATCTAAATGAAGACACAACTACTATAAGATTACCAAAATGTACACATATATATACATGTACGCCATTTATAATAAATGCAATCTAATGTAGCTCTTAAATCTGCTCGATTCCCATCTCCCGATTTTTTTAACTATGTCAGGCCCTAAGCCCCATCTAGCAGCTTCTCTTGCTGCTCCTATCCTAAATGAGTGTGAAGTGAATGCATTTGGAGACTCTCCCAATATTGTCAGGCATTTTTTAAGAACTGCTGTGAATTGAAATTGTGACAATGACTTACCCATCATGTACGTTACGGCTATCTGCCTTCACTCTGCTTTTCCAATTGTACCATAAATCTGACTCAAGCAAATTAATTATAAAGGCCATAGATCAGAGGTTAGAGGTGGTAACCTATTAAAGGCTATGTGCACACGTGTGCGTAATTCATGCAGTTACGCTGCGCTTTGTAGCGCAGCGTAACTGCATGCGTCCTGCGTCCCCTGCACAGTCTATGGAGATTGTGCAGGGGCCGTGTGCACATGGCGTTTTAGAGCGCAGCGCTTCGGCTGCTGCCGAAGCGCTGCGTTCTAAGAAGCGACATGTCACTTCTTCCGTGCGCTTTGCCGGCAGCCCCTGCTCTGTCTATGGGAGGAGCTGCAGGCAGAGCGCATGGAATCGGCTTTTTTTTTTTCACTACGGACATTTCTGCAGCGATTTAAAGCGCACATGTGCTCTTCAGATCGCTGCAGAAATTTCTGCAGGGACAGTACGCAACGTGCGCACATAGCCATAGATCAGAGGTTAGAGGTGGTAACCTATTTAAGGCCCTTGCGCAACTTGAGTCACTGGATTTATAGATTGGACACAAGGACTCCTATTGGGCTCAATGAGAGCTTTGGCCCTTTAATTGGGTATTTTTATGTGGTGTGAGAATGGGACTGTTTATGTTAGAATTATTTTTTAATATTTTCTTTTATCCATAATTTAGAGATCTTTATATGCTAAAACCATACATGTGGTGGTCTGCAAATATAACGCAATGCTAGTCTCTCATATAGGCCCTTTGGAAAAATAATTGCTCACCCCTGATCCATGCTCTTTTATGATTTTATTGCTAATGTTAGAACATTTTTACATGTACCTTTTCCAAAATCTATAAAACAAATTGTGAATAAAATATAAAGTCACAGATGTAATCATACCAGATGTAGAAGAATCCGAAGGAAACACCTCACTGCAGATTAAAAAAAAAAGAAAAACACAACACATTACTACATGCATGTAAAACTTATCAACTACAATAAAAAAACTTTCACAGAACTGCTTTCACATACAGCACTCGTATTTTTGATGTTCTATGGGGCTATGCACATGTCTGATTTTTTTTCCTCATAACGAGTGGTCAGCATGGAAAAAAAAAAATCGGTGACATGTCAGATTTTGATCCAAGTGTGGGATCAAAATAGGCAATGTAAGGCCTATTTCAGACATCAGTGATTCTGGTACGTATGTGCTAGTGTTTATACGTACCAGAATCATGGGCATACGCAGACCCATTATAATCAATTAGTCTGCGCACACATCAGTGATTTCTCACTGACCGTGTCTCCGTGCGGTGTACACGCATGTCTGTGATTGCCGCAAGGAGACATGTCCGTTTTTCTGGCATCACTGATGTTCCACGGACCACACAGTGGTATGATCTGTGAAACACGTACCAGAAAAACATGGACATTGAAAATAAAAAACATTTTCAACTCACCTTCTCCAGCGACGCTGTGTTCAGCCTGTGCTTTCAGCTTTTTCCTGGCTGTCTCATTATGGTATGCATATTCATTTATGCAGCCAGAGACGGACCCAGAAGAAGCTGCAGAAACTAGAGACAGTGGCAGGCAGATGCTACAGAGCTGGAGACTTCAGCACCACGGACAGTAGCAACAGGACAGGTGAGTATATCTCCATGTGCAATCACGGATGACGGAGCACGGATCACGGATTGCACACGGACAACCCACGTTGAATGCATCACCGAACACCGAACATGGAGGGACATATGCATTTTTTACACGTCAGTGAAAAACATCCGTGATTTTCACTGACGTGTGAAACAGGCCTAAGTCTGTGTGTCCGTGGCAATAATCAGAACTGCATTTTGATGACATCTGACCGATTTTCGCGGTCTGGCAGAATGTAAAACATGGAGATTTTTTTCCTCTCCAACTCTGAGGAAAAACTGATGCAACCCTGTTCATACTCATTGGACTGGTTTTCTCGAGTGTGGAGAAAACAATGGCGTAAACCTCCCCTTTTTGTAAGTTGTGGGCGCTCAGTAACTGCTTTTACTGAAGTCTGTCTTCTTCACTATAATTTGTGTAGGTTTCTAGAGCAATTATAACACGTTTTTCCTACCATGGTTAGTCATTTTTACATTTTAATTTAGTTTAGAAATGTACTGGACAATTATTGTAGGCATTATTTTATTACCGATATTTTCCTACTGCTCTATAGATATACTGTTACAGCAGGTCAGTTGCAGGAGTTCAATAACGGTCTTTATTAACATTCAATTACAGCATTATACACTTTAATGTTCTTATATATTTTTCAGTTCTCTTCCTTTCTTCTAATTTTTTTCTTCTTTTATTTTTCGTTTACTATATAAACACATCTGAATAAAATTTGGTTACACAACACACGTGAAAACGCTACAAACACACAAAGAAGCCATGAAAAAAAAAGTGCCATTCATCCCAAACAGTGTATTCAGCTGAGGCACACGCATGCATCTGACAGAGTGAGGGAGAGGATTCAATATTCCTCTGTGTTTCCACCTCCTCTTCTAACTCCTCTAGTGAGAATGAACCCCCACCTAGACGCCCCCGGACTTCCGATGAGGAATGCCGACAGATAGTGATCCCCAATGGTCCTCACACCCTGGCAATTAGGAGTCTCTGATTCCCGGTTTTGTGGCTTCATCAGGAATCCAATTTGATACTGCAGGCCTCATAGAAAGAGACTATTTTAGCTCGTTCACCACTCAAGCCCGTTTCCACCAGTTTATAACCTTTTACATGCTTCACAGGAAAATAAAAAAAGCAATATGGAAGGAAAAAATGAATCTAACTTTTTCCCACAAAAATGTTACTATAGCACCAAAATTTTGCACTTTCACAAGGGTAACAGGAGAAAATGCAATGTTCAGTTTGTTGTTCAATTTCTCCTAAATAAACCAATACCTAATATGTGATGGAAAACTACTGTTATGGCACATGGCAGGGCTTGGAAGGGAATGAGTGCCATTTGACTTCTTGAATGCAAAACTGACTGGAATAATTATCAGACGCCATGTCATGCTTGGAGAGTCGCGTATTTGCCTAAGCAATGGAAACCGCCCACAAATTACTCTAATGGACACACCAATTCTTGGGCGATTGCGGGCTGCTATTTTTATCCTGAGGGGGCCCAATAACCATGGAACTCCCCTGCCTGAGAATACTAGCCACTTTATCTTGGCTGGGTATCAAAATTGGGGAAATGTCACAACGATTTTTTAATGTATATATTTAAATAATTAAAAAACGCATGGTGTTCCTCATATTATCATATACTGCCAAGATAAACGCACACAGCTGGGTGCTGCAGCATGTGCTTTATTTATATTATATTATATTAAAGCATCTGCTTTATTTGTGCCGGGTACCAAAATACGAGGGACCATACATAATTTTTTTTTAAATTATTTACTTATTTTTAGTCCACGCTAGGGACCCAGACAGCTAGTGTGATGGCAACCAATCACAGACGCTGGCACAGAGGGTGGGTGGGGGTAGCAAGACTGCAACAAATCACCAACACTGTTACAGAGAGTGGGCGGGGAAATAGTGCATATTCATGAACTTTAATGATCGGACCGGACGCAGTGTGACAGCAATGGGGAAACTCACTAAGCATAATTCTACTGCTTTAATGACTACAAGTCATTTTTTTTCCACTGCGCCTCCCATAATGCCAGTAGTTAAGATGGCTACAGCATTACTGTGATTGGGAAGCAATCATCGCATGTGTAGAGGCTGAAAATCAGGCAACAAATATGTGGTGAGGAGACTCGAAAATCACGAGGCAAGGAGAAAAATACAAAAATAATCAATATGGTGTAAGATTACCCAAAATTTATGATAGAAATAGCAGGGCAATACTGATATGTGGGTGCCAAAAACAAAGTAAAATATAACTTTTATTAATGAATAACAATAAAAAACACACTGACAGACAAACAAATAAGCTGTAATGAAACAGGCAGAGTCCCAAAAAGAATTCACATAGGAGAAAGATCCAATGGGGAAAAAAAAAAAAATCCAATTAAATACTTAAAATGTCCATCTAGGATATAGGAGGGGGGGGACAGTCGTATCTTTATCACAACCATAGGGATGATATGAACAAAAAGCAGTAAGAGAAAAAGGTCACCATAAAATAGAGGGGGAGTTCAAATATTATTACCACACCATACTCTCCTTGGTGGCAACCCTTTGACTTCAGTCATCAAAGCTCCTGGACCTCCCGACACAATTTGTTACACTCATCAGGGGAGAGACAGTAGCCAGTAGAGCAGTTAGATCTTACTCATGAATAATGCTGGGCAAATACAGAAACATCCGGGCGGTGTATTTTATTAACCATAGGATACATTCTATGTGTATAGCTCTTCATTTGACCTTCTCACTCATACATGGTTCCTGCCTACAGACTGCCTTTATCCAGGCTTTGAGTGGGATGGGTTGTTTAGGCTATACTCATGAACGTGTTTTTCTCTGCTATGTGTGCTTTGAATTAAGCTATATCTCCCCCTGAATTCTTTTGGGAGGTTTATGACTGCATAATAACAGTTTATTGATTAATAACTGTAATTGGTCCCCCCACCCCCCGGTTATTTCTCTTATGAGAATTCACTTTGGGACACTGCCTGTTTCATTACAGCTTAGGCTAGGTTCACATTTCCGTTGTTTTGCATCAGTCACATGCATTGCTTGACGCATGTGACTGATGCGTTGTACAATGGATGACAAGAATTGAATTGTCGGACTCTGTTGTAAAAGAGAGAACGATCAGCCACCGACTTTTGAGAGCGAATAGATGATCTCCCGGCGGCCGGCTAATGAGAGCGATCAGATGATTGCTCACAGCAGCCGGCCGCCAGGTGATCAGCTGATCGCTCACAGCAGCCGGCCGCTGGGTGATCAGCTGATAGCTCACAGAAGCCGGCCGCCGGGTGATCAGCTGATCGTTCGGCCGCTGAGTATGGTTCCGGGGGGTGGAGTGCGGGGTGAGTGGAGCCGAGCAGGGCCATGGCGTTGAGGACGTCAGTGTCGGAGACTGCATGGCTGGGGACAGGTGAGAGTGTGTGTGTGTGTGTGTGTGTGTCTGTGTACATGCGGAGTGCGTGAGGGGGCAGAGCTGAGCGGGGAAGTGTCGGGCTCCCTGCACACGTAGCCAGGGTAAATATCGGGTAACTAAGCTAAGCACTTTGCTTGGTTACCCGATATTTACCTTGGTTACCAGCGTACACCGCTTAGCGCTGGCTCCCTGCACACGTAGCCAGGGTAAATATCGGGTAACTGAGCAAAGCGCTTTGCTTAGTAACCCGACGTGTACCCCGGTTATGTGTGCAGGGAGCCAGAGAGAGCATGCGCAGCGAAAGCCTACGGATTGCACTGCTCAAAAAACTTTACAGGCTGCATTCCTGCCGCCCGACGGTCAGTCGTTCCATGACTGATCAGTCGGGCGGAGGATGCAACGCAGTGTCATCAGTCACAATCCACCGCTAATACAAGTCTATGGGAACAACGGAATCCGCCAAACGGATTCTGTTGTTTACCAGAGCCGCGGATTGTGACTGATACAAATTGACGGAAATGTGAACCTAGCCTTATTTGTTTGTCTGTCAGTGTGCTTTTTATTGTTAGTCATTAATAAAAGTTATATTTTACTTTTTGGCAGACACATATCAGTATTGCCTTGCTAAGGACCAAAATACTCAACGAGTAACGAATAACGTGAACACTGTACTATTCGTGCGAGTAACAAAAATCACGAGGCAGGGACCGAATGACTCGAGTAACGAATAACGTGAATACTGTACTATTTGTGCGAGTAACAAAAATCGCTCATCACTAATTATAACTAATGTACTCAATGAGTTTATTCGAGAATTTTAGATCTAACAGCATGATCTATTTAGTTTCTATCTTTAGAAAAGGTTTTTTTTAATGTCTCCTCCACAGATATAAACATTTAGGGTAAGTTCACACAGTGCGTTTTTCGCGGCGTTTTTGCGCAGTTTTCGGGTGCGTTTTTGCTCAGAAAACTGCATGACTTTGCTTCCCCAGCAAAGTCTATGAGTTTTCATTTTTGCTGTCTGCACACAGCGTTTTTTTTCAGCTGCGTTTTTGTGGTGCCACAAAAACGCAGCATGTTAATTATTCTCGCGTTTTTCACTGCGCTTTTCATCCATTGAGTGCAATGGGATGTTGAAAGACGCAATGAGAAACGCAAATAGCTGCGTTTTGGTGCGTTTCCAAGACCAAAAACGCAGCTATAAACGCAGGAGGTGGGTAGTAAAGTGACATGTACAGGAAGAGGATTCCTTCTGTCAGTAAACACAGAAGCGTGAATCCTCCCGGTACCGTCATCGTCGCGTCCACCTCCAGTCCTGTGCATGTATGCTGCCGTGCGGCGCCATGTCTGGGCGGGAGGTGGAAGCGGCTGCGAAAACAAAAGTGAACAGTAGAAAAAAAAAAAAAAAAGTTATACTCACCTGCTTGCAGCCTCCCGGTGCCATGCCCGCTCCCATCTCCTCTCACGGTATCACCGCTCCGGCTGTGTGCAGACAGCCGGGACATCTCCGATAGATGCAGGACCTGGCGATGGATCACCTGATGCAGTCACCTGACGCATCAGGTAATCGTAAGTATCGCGGTGACGCGGGCGCCCAGCCGGTTTAAGCTATCAGCGGATGCGTCAGGAGACTTCATCCCTGATTACCGGCAGCTGCTGCAGCGATCGGACAGGATCAGACTCCCGCCCCATCGCTCCAGGAGCTGCCGGTAATCAGCACATAAGTGAGTATTTTTTTTTTTTTTTTTTTGCACCGATGCATCTGCTGATTGCATAAACGGCTTTTATACAATCAGCTGCTGTGTGATGTGCTTCAGCCCCTAGAACCTGACACATCATCTGATCGCTTTGCCTTCCAGCAAACCGATCAGATGATATTGGATCCGGATTGGACGGCGCGAGACCCTTGACCCAGGATTACTGCGGAGGGGGGTTCATTATTTCAATAAAGATGGAGTCACTAATTGTGTTGTGTTTTATTTCTAATAAAAATATTTTTCTGTGTGTTGTGTTTTTTTTTTATCTTTACTAGAAATTCATGGTGGCCATGTCTAATATTGGCATGACACCATGAATTTCGGGCTTAGGGCCAGCTATACAGCTAGCCCTAACCCCATTATTACCCAGCGAGCCACACGGCATCAGGGCAGCTGGAAGAGTTGGATACAGCGCCAGAAGATGGCGCTTCTATGAAAGCGCCATTTTATGGGGTGGCTGCGGGACTGCAATTCACAGCGGGGGTGCCCAGAAAGCATGGGCACCCTGCACTGTGGATTCCAATCCCCAGCTGCCTAGTTGTACCCGGCTGGACTCAAAAATTGGGCGAAGCTCACGTCATTTTTTTTTTAAAATTATTTCATGAAATTCATGAAATAATTAAAAAAAAAAGGGTTTCCCTATATTTTTGGTTCCCAGCCGGGTACAAATAGGCAGCTGGGGGTTGGGGGCAGCCCGTACCTGCCTGCTGTACCCGGCTAGCATACAAAAATATGGCGAAGCCCACGTTATTTTTTTTGTTTGGGGGGGGGCAAAGAAATCCTGCATACAGTCCTGGAAGGAGGATGCTGAGCCTTGTAGTTCGACAGCTGCTGTCTGCTCTCCTGCATACACTATTGGATGGAGGATGCTGAGCCTTGTAGTTCGACAGCTGCTGTCTGCTCTCCTGCATACACTATTGGATGGAGGATGCTGAGCCTTGTAGGTCTGCTCCCCCTGACTCTCCCTCAAGCATACAGTCCTGGATGGAGCATGCTGAGCCTTGTAGTTCTGCAGCTGCTGTCTGCTCTCCTGCATACACTATTGGATGGAGCATGCTGAGCCTTGTAGTTCTGCAGCTGTCTGCTCTTCTGCATACACTAGTGGAGAATGAAGAACACATTGAAGAAGGAAATGACATCAGACCTTTTTTTTTTGTTCACTGATAAAAAACGCATAAAGACGCAGTGAGCAAAAACGCAGCAAAACGCAGCAAAAAAACGCACCAAATCGCGGCAAAACACGTGCGTGTTTTGCCGCGTTTTTTTGCCGCGGGTGCGTTTTTGTGCGTTTTTGCCGCAAAAAACGCACAAAAACGCAGCGTCAAAAAAACGCAGTGTGTGAACCTAGCCTTATGTCGTCTGTTCCCCCAATATGGAAACTTTTGAGATTACAATGATGGAAGTCATGAAAATGTAGTGGAATTGGATGTCATTTATCACTGCTTTTATATTTTTAACATGTTCAAGGGCACAGACTTTTAGCTATTGAGTCGTTATGCCTGCATATGCAAGGTTGCAGGGACAGGTTGCTAAGTAGATGACTGACGTGGCATTGCAAGTAAGATTATGCACAATTCTATATCTCTTCAAACCTTTTGAGTCAGAAAAAGAGAATGTTCTGACCATGTATAAGGTGGGCCATAAGTATGGATGGATACACTCTGATAAAAAAAAATAAAGTTGAATTAAAAATGGCTGCTTTGCAGATGGCCACCATGGGCATGACCCGGCCTCAAATGTTTTGCCCCTCCCATGTACTAATAAGCCACAAACGGTAAGGTGATATCATCAGGGTGTATCCATACTTATGGCCCACCCTTTATTTACATTTACATTCAGAACAATTACTGCATGCCAGCGGCTGGCTGCCAGATTTTGGCCTGGGGGGAAAGTACACAGGAGTGGCCCATGAATAGCAACCCATTCTTAATAGGAATCTGTCATTAGGTTTTACTGATATATAAAGTACAGCCACCGCCTTTAAGACTTCTTTTACAGTAATCTAGTAAGCTGCATGTATTTCCCCAAGCCCCTCTGCATAGTACAGAAAAAGAGCTTTTATTATACCCACCGCCATTGCGGTCCGGTCCGATGGGCATCTCTGGTCTTGATCCAGTGCAGCTTCTTCTTACAATCGCCATCGCCATTAGGCTGAGGAAAGTATTGCAGTGTGCATGTGGCGGCTTTTTTTCTGGGTAATCAGCACTCTTTAGCCTTACCCAGCCCTTGCCACATCAAAGAGAAGTATGCCTGTGCAGGAGCGAGGTCGGGAAACACATGTGGATGACGTAGGACACATCCGCTACACAACGCAGGGAAAGGCAATGGCTATTGTAGGAAGAAAAAAGGCTCCAGATCAAGACCAAAGGTCCCCATCGGACTTGGTCGCCAGCTGTGGATATAAAAAAAAAAAAAATCCCTTATTTGTGCTATGCTTGGGGTCATACACGCAGCTTACTATAATGCTGTAAAAGCGGATTTAAAGGTAGTGGCCGTACTTTATATTAGGAAAAACCTTGTGACAGGTTTATGTTCAGCTGCTTCATAGGCTGTATTCACTCAGCCATATTGTCTGTGAGTACGGCCTGTGGAAAAAACTGACAGCACTTGGACCGGTTCCTCTGAGCTCTTGCACTTCTCAGGTGTCATACATGGGTACGTATTACAATCTTTAAGCCAGATATACGCTTTCAAATATGCAGTAAAGCAATGTACACTGTGCTTTTCTACACTCCTCAAAAAAACATATCCTGAGTAACAGTGGTCACACATAAGCATATGTAGCACCCCATGGGGCAGGCGGATTAACCTACTCATCGCCGGGCCGTCGACTGGGACGGTCACGGGCGGCCTAGCCCGCTTCCGTTGCCTCGTGGTGTACAGAAGATGGCAGGGAAAGATGATGGGTGTACTTGTGAGGTGGTTGTCGTGACGCCACCTGGGGTATGCGGCCAGGGAATGGGCCACCGCTGCTGTCACTGTCCTCTGGAGCAGATGGTAGTAGCAGCCAGGGATGGGATTGCTCTCCACAGGTAGAACGGGCCCCAGGGAGGATGATGAGGGGACTAGTAATGGCAGCAGGGAGCAGCAGTACGGTTAATAAGGAGTCAGAGTCTATAGCTGTGGTTCCACGTTGTTTACTCACTTTTGTACAATGCCGCTCACTCAGATAATATCGGTCATGTGCTATGATGGGCTCAGTCTAACCTGAATCCCTTTAGAGATTAGTCCGGTTTGGTGTTTGGTTGGTTTCTCCTTGTAACGGCTGTCTGTGGATCCCCTGGCTTGAAGCTACGAGGGGACCCTGGGTTTCACAAGATGCACTCTTGTCCCTATCTGCAGGTGCCGCAGTTCCGATGTGGGGTCCGGCTTGAAGCGAGGCCCCGGATCCTATATGGCACTGTGCTGTCGGGTGCTGTGTGGGCAAGGAAGCTTGAAACTTTCCCCGACCGGACAGATTCTGGAAATCCAACGTGAAGTATGATATTCCCTAGGGTCCTGCCGCCCTGTGTGGCACTGACTCCGTGGGGAGCAGGTTCACTCTCCCCATGGCAACCGTGTGAGCTCTCTCCTCCTTCCCACCGGAGCACCTGTAAGATGCGACTGCTCCCTTCCTCTCCTGCTGGAGAACTCTCTAACTGTTGTGTAGAGTTGAGCGATGTTCGATTCAAACGGTTCGCCAATTTCAAATTCAAATGATTTGGGGCGGTGTTCGACGAACTCAAACGATTTGCTTCAAATTCGGCAGTTCGAGTTACATTCGATAATGGTTCGATCACCATAAAGCGTAGCTAGTTACTAGCTGGCTTTTCACTGTATTACTGTGAGTCACTGTGAATCATGATATTATCAAAATTCAGCGTATAGTGTGCGGGGGGGGGCAGGGTTTAGATCAGTGCTGCTGCTGAGTGCTGAAAGAAAGGTGATCACCATTTTTTTTTTCCTAACCGTGCGTACAGTGGGGCGGGCCAGGCTGTCAGCCAATCACAGACACACACACAGCAAAGAGGATTTTTGCCAAACAAGCAAGGGCATGCGTCATTGGCTGTGCATGTCACATATCTTTGCCCTATAAGACCTGGTCATTTTCCCCGTCGCCACCATTATCTCTCTGCTGCGGGTGGGTGTCAGTCACCGCTCCCGCTGCTGCTGTGTGCGCTATAGACATACAGTGCAATCTACGCATCGCTTAAGGGATTAGGGACTACTTGTAATTTCAGTCCTTTTCAGGGCTACATTACAGCCGTTCATAGCAATTTTTGCTAGGCAGGTTTGTGCCAGCGCTGTGCAGGGGTTTATATCACAGCGTCTGGCTAAATCAGCTCAGGCAATTCCTTGGGGCATTGTTTCATTGGCAGGGATAGAAATTGAGGCTTCCTCTGCTGACAAGCTAGCTACAGCACCTGTGCATTCTACACACCTCTCCATTTTTGCTTTGCAATTTTAATTGCAAAAATTGCTGCCACTTTTAGGGGCATACTAAAATTGTCTGGGATACTAACTTAGGGTTCCTCTGTTGTCAAGCAAGGTACACCAACTGTGCATTCTACACACCTGTCCATTTTTGCTACGCAATTTTAATTTCAAAAAGTGCTGACACTTTAAGGGGCATAGTTTCATTGTCTGTGATATTCAGTGTTGGTTCTTCAGCTGTCAATAAAGCTAGACCAACTCTGTATTGTACACCACCTCTCCATTTCTGCAACGCAATTTTTAACTGCAGGTAGTCCATCAATCTGTGACGAAGGTACAGGCGTGGATATAATGTTGCCTTCATCCAAAAGGTGGTTCTCTCAATGTCTGAGACAGCTCAACACCAGCAGCTGTTTCCACTTCAAAAACAACTGATGACCTGCCAATGACACTGCTTGTTGCGGGTACAGGGGTGGAAGGTCAGCGTCAAAAAGCATATGTGACTGCTGTCCCCACAGTCACAGAGGATGAAGAGCACACAGATGCCATTGATGGGGCAGACGGTGGTTGCACCGCCCCGCTAGGCCGCATTGTAGCATAGTGACCCTTCCACATAGACTTATGCTTCATTTAAAGTAGTGTATAGGGTGGGCTCCCCAGTATACAGCAAAACCACGCAACAGGAAAAGGACTCTAGGCAGTTGGGTTGATAAATGATTGTTTAACTCTCCCAAAACAAACAATAAGGACCATGCATAAAACTGAAAGAATAGAACAATCTATTCACAAGTCCAAAAGCCTACACCCCTATGCTGCAACACTCGTAATGGCAATTTATAGCCCCTTCTCACCAACCTTTGCCTAACCAAGGGACTGTCTAAACTGTTGCCGCCTACCTGGTAATTGTGTGTGTGTGTGTGTGTGTGTGAACACGACTTACCAGTGGCGCATCACAAGAGCTTACAACTTATCTACCTAAACATAGACAAAACCCATTAACCCCCCTGAATACCCTTGTTAGCTGAAGCCTCACAGATAAGGCAGATGATAACAGTGGTGAGTCAAACCACACAGCTCAGCAACACAGTCCTGGAAATCTTGTAAAGCAACAGTCAGTGCAAACATGTGTTGCTGTCCCTCTAGAATTTTAACTGTAACTGACAAATTGACAGAGCAGAAGCAGCAAATCTTATTGTCTATATAGTCTGCCTAAGCAGAACAGATGTGTTTTGTTAACAAAAGTGTTGCGTGCACGCATTACTGTCTGGGCCCAGCCTACCGTACCCGGGTACTGTGGTGTCCAGTTGCCATAAATACAGAGTTTACAATCCTTTCACGGTAAACAGTATAGACAGCACCGGGAGAATGTCGGTCTCCGGCACAGGATGCTGCTCACATGCATTATGGTCCTCCTCACCAAACTCCAACACGAGTCTCCTCACAATCCACCATAGTGTTTCCGCGGTGGCTACTTGCTGTAACGCACACCTTTAGCGTTTTCTTAAGTTCACAGACAACACCTAGTCCGGTCTCCAAGTCCACAGCCGAAGACCGTTTTGCTATTGCTATAGTGACCAAACAGTCAAAGGCAGATGCAAAAAAACAGCCGCCCCTTGTGGGTAGTCTGCAACAATGCATACAATGAACGGCAAATAAGCATGTTGCATTCACAGTGGATAAAGCTCATCAATACACCCTCACACTATCACTTCATATCCATGTGACAGTTCATGGACGAAGTACTCAAAGTAGTGAGTTTTTGGCCTCTACTTAGAGATTGGTGACAAATCTTACAGATGACGTGACTTGGGTGATCTTTTGCGATGTAAAAAAAGCACCAGGCTAGGCAAGGCTTACAGCCCATGCGACCTGCAGAGCCACCATGACTTCTGCTCAGAGGCAGAGTTATGGCTGAGAATTCAGTTGTTGACGTGCTTCCAGTACTTTGTCTCTGTCCAGGAAGACGCAACCTAACCTCGTCGTCAGTAGCATCCTCCTCCAACTCCTCTGCTGACCTCATCGACTGGCTGACTGTGGTTTGACAGTAAGTGGGGTCTCCAACCTCATTATCACCCTGTGTGTTTTCATTCCCCTCGTCCAGACTCCTCCGAGCCAACCTCTTCCTGCCCTGACCGAATAGTAAAGTTGACGTTCCAATCAGGTATCGGAGTCTCATCAGCATGTTCTCCATTGTCTCCACCAGGAGGATTTATAGTTTGGGAATGAGGGTGTACATTATGCTCAGAACCTTCTTCATCGGGGCCTGGATCCGACTCACAAAGCTTCTGGGCATCAGTGCAGATCATTTCCTTGTCTGGACTCACTGCAGCTTTGGAGCAGACCTCTGATTCCCAGGCTATAGTGTGACTGGACAGCTCTGCAGACTCAACCATCTCTGTCACCCCCATACTCAGCAGGGCTGGTGGAAACTTGAGAGCTGTTAGGAAGCAAGTGCGATTGGGTTGACACCACAGAGGAATGGAGTATTTTGGATATTGAAGTTGAGGTGGAGAGGCCACTTGATGGAGCACTTGAGATCCATTGAAGCACCTGCTCTTTTGGTGCCTCATCTACATTTGGTAGCGATGGTCGTGTCCGTAAGAAAGGGATCATATCAGATTATCCATGGGAAGAAATACACCTCTTATTTTGGCTGGTAGTTGGTATTACGAATCGGTGCCGCCGTTGACGCAAGCAGCCTGCTGCGGTTCCAGTTGCGCCCAAGCGTCAGCTGCCATTTTTGGCCATGCCTTTGGTCGTCCAGCTGGCTGCTTCCTCCTCCACGTCTAAGTGTGGAGAGACGGCTAGTGCGGATGCGTGTGCCGATTTACCCCAGACACAGCCTAAGTCCAGTGTTTCGCCTAGTGAGCATGCTTAGCATGACTGTGCCATTCCTGATCCTAAGTCCTCAGTTCGTGCTACAGAGCATGCTCCCACACTTAATGAGAAAAGCCTCTTTGCACAGGTACTTGGACTCCGTGCCGTGTCTAAGTCCTGTGTTGTGTCTACAGAGCATGCAGAAGCTGATAGTCTGTTTTCTGAGACTGTTGTTCAGGCTCCTGAGCATGCTCAGGCACTTAGTGCATCAGAGGCTAGGTACATTAAGGAACTCACTGGCCATGTCCATGAGGTGGCAGTCCATGCTAGTCCAGAGGACATCAGGTGTCCTGATGATGTGGCCACTCCGGACTGGCTCGCAGAGGCCCGCCCCTATGATTTTGCACCTCATCATTGTTCGTCAGACGATGACTGGTGAGGTGTTTGGGGCGTGGCTGACATGAAGTCATCATTGAAGTGGCGGTTCCGGATAAGCTGCTGGTTATGTCACTGATGACGTGGCACTCTGCTATTGGCTCCTGGAGGTGCCTTGTGGTCCACCCTGCGTTGGGGCGGACCCAGGTTATAAAAGGGGCTGTAGACAACAAGGAGGTGCGCATTCTTCTATTATGCTGAGACAGAGCACACGTCCATGTGTTGAACCCATTGCGGCTTTAGGCCAGAGGTAGGCAGGGATAGGGCGTCGGTGCAGGACGCCACCACACTTGGTAACGCAGAACGGTTACGACCAGCTCCTGTCCTACCAATCCTGCTAGTGCAGCTCAGTGGCATTAACTGGGCTGCTGCTGCGCCTGCTGTCCAGAGGTGTGCCCCCTACGCACACAGACAACGTACCCAATAGCCCCTGTGTTGTTAACAGGGAGTTCCTGGGCTGGGTGTGTGGACCCTGTGACGCTAACAGGGTTCACAGTCTGCAGAACCGAGTGTCGTCTAACTCAGTTCAGGCTACTATTAGTTTGAGAGCCACCCAGCTCTGTATCCTCCGCCTAACCTTCGGGTTGCCAGCATCTCCTTCTCCATCTGGGAGCACGGTGGACCCCGACTGGCAATTGGGATATATACCACCTTATCCAAATCTGTTAGTCCCCCCGTAACAGATGGTGTTTCTTCAGAAGATGTTACTGTTGCTTAACCACCAAACCCACGGACACAAACTTTTTTCCCCTTTCCAACACACGTGTTCCCCTTTCCACCAGCATCTGTCCTTTTTCCACCTTTTTGACCAAATTTGCAACTCTGCAGGGACACCCTACTCAACGCCGTCTCAGCACAGCAGCCAGCCCTCGGTCCCTTAGATGTGGACAAGTAAAATACCATTTCCTCTTAGCCATGACAAAGCGTTGAGATTCACTCTGTGCAGCACTGGTGTTTAATGTAAAAGCAGATCAAAGATTGAGTACCAGCTTCTGCGGATACTCCTGCATACGTGCGTCCCTTTCTATGGAAGGGCTTATTTCGCCAAATTTTGTCTTGTACCGGGGATCTAACAGTGTGGCAACCAGTAGTCAGCATTACTTCGAATTGTGACAATCCGAGGGTCATCTTGTAGTGTAATGTAGTGAAACCGGGACTGACCTCCTCAGGAGGTAATGGCAGATACTATAACAGCTTTTAAAAAAGGGCTGGATGATTTCCTCAGTACACACAACATTGTTGGTTATAAGTGACTTAATGTAACTTAAATGTAGAATTGGTGGAGGAAGGTTAAAGAAGTTGTCCAGTTACCAAAACTGATTTTTTTTTTTTCTGATAAATCTTGCTAATATGTGCCCCTCAACACATCTATTATGTTTTTTTCCGCAAAATTACCTTTTATTGTGCACTAGCAGCACATGCTCCTTGCTGGCTCCAGCTCTGATGGGGTTAATCTCTCCTCTGACTTCCTGGGTTCAGTTACTACAATTTCCATAATCCTTTGCAGTAACTAGCAATCTATCTCCCAACCCTCTCTGACTGTTCCCTCCCCTCAGATCTCCACCACAACAGTTCCCTCCCCTCCTTCCTGTGTGCACTGCCTAATCATGGTAATAGAGCTTTTATCATTTGGTCTTTCTGATCTATTTCATAGTATCTATTTCAGGATATATTTATAAGCTATATATATATATATATATATATATATATATATATATAGAGAGAGAGAGAGAGAGAGAGAGAGAGAGAGAGAGAGAGAGAGAGAGTTATCTAACTCCACACATGTTTCTCTATGGCTATATATGCTTGTGTATATGTGTGTTTATATATAATGTATATACACACACACAAATATAGACAGTACATGTGTGTGTAGCTATATCTTTCTACATATACTTGTATGCGTGCTTATCATATTATATATGTGTGTGTTTTTTACATGATGGGTTGTGTCAGCCAGAAGATGCACCTGTCCTGGAAGAATATTTTAGTAGCCCCTCATACTACATAATTCCTCCTGTTTTGGAGGTATAAGTGGCCCCCTCACCTTTTGTACCCCTGTGCGTGGAATGTGATCCCTGATATACACACAAGAATTTTTTTTCCTTATACATACTCAAGGAACACGTATACAGTCTCAAGGAACACAATACTTTTTCCGGTGTGTGGCCATGAAAATCTCAGTGGCGAACATGGCCGTGTATCAGATCCCTACAATCACATAATGATGTATTATACTAAGGATACACCATCAATATAACAATATTGCTCTAAACATTTATTGTTACAGAATCTAATCTCCAATCCTCTAATGATTGCAGGGATTATCACAACTTGAGCCACTCTGGGACTTGTTGTGCAGTTGAGAGTGGAGAAAGTGTGTCCCATGCATCACAAGTAACAGTGTGGATTTCGGCTAAGTTCACACACTGCGTCGTTTTATTTAAGCGGCGTTTTTGTGAGTTTTTTTGCGTCAAAAAACGCACAAAAAAGCATCCGTGGCAAACAACAGACGCGTTTTTATCGTGTTTTGGTGCGTTTTTTGCTCTCTGTGTTTTTATGCTTTTTTTTATCAGAGAAAGATTGTTGAAAGAAAAAAAAAATAAAAAAGGTCTGAAGTAATTTCCTTCTTCAATATGTTCTTCATTCTCCACTAGTGTATGCAGGAGAGCATACAGCTGCAGAACTACAGGGCTCAGCATGCTCTATCCAGGACTGTATGCTGGAGGGAGAGGCAGGGGGAGCAGAACTACAAGGCTCAGCATCCTCCATTCACTAGTGTATGCAGGAGAGCAGACAGCAGCTGCAGAACTACAAGGCTCAGCATCCTCCATCCAATAGTGTATGCAGGAGAGCAGACAGCAGCTGCAGAACTACAAGGCTCAGCATCCTCCATCCAATAGTGTATGCAGGAGATCAGACAGCAGCTGCAGAACTACAAGGCTCAGCATCCTCCATTCACTAGTGTATGCAGGAGAGCAGACAGCAGCTGCAGAACTACAAGGCTCAGCATCCTCCATTCACTAGTGTATGCAGGAGAGAAGACAACAGCTGCAGAACTACAAGGCTCAGCATACTCCATCCCGGACTGTATGCAGTTTTTTGCCAAAAAAGAAAAAAAAAATGACATGGGCTTCGCCATATTTTTGTATGCTAGCCGGGTACAGCAGGCAGGTACGGGCTGCCCCCAACCCCCAGCTGCCTATTTGTACCCGGCTGGGAACCAAAAATATAGAGAAGCCCTTTTTTTTTTTATTTCATGAAATAATTAAAAAAAAAAAAATGACGTGAGCTTCGCCTAATTTTTGTGTCCAGCCGGGCACAACTAGGCAGCTGGGGATTGGAATCCACAGTGCAGGGTGCCCAAGCTTTCTGGGCACCCCCACTGCGAATTGCAGTCCGCAGCCACCCCAGAAAATGGCGCTTTCATAGAAGCGCCATCTTCTGGCGCTGTATCCAACTCTTCCAGCTGCCCTGATGCCGGGTGGCTAGCTGGGTAATAATGGAGTTAGGGCTAGCTGTATATTATCAGCTAGCCCTAAGCCCGAAATTCATGGTGTCACGCCAATATTAGACATGGCCACCATGAATTTCTAGTAATGATAAAAAAAAAAAAAAACAACACACAGAAAAATATTTTTATTAGAAATAAAACACAACACAATTAGAGACTCCATCTTTATTGAAATAAAGCACCCCACTCCGCAGTAATCCGGGGTAAGGGTCCCGCGCCGTCCAATCCGGATCCAATATCATCTGATCGTTTTGCTGGAAGGCAAAGCGATCAGATGATGTGTCAGGTTAAACTACGTGAATCACATGACACATCAGCTGATTGTATAATCTGCTTTTATACAATCAGCTGATGCATCAGTTGAAAAAAAAAATAAATAAATACATACTCACTTATGTGCTGATTACTGGCAGCTCCTGGAGCGATCGATTGGACAGGAGAATGATCCTGTCCCATCGCTGCAGGAGCTGACGGTAATCAGCTGATGAAGTCCCCTGACGGCAGGAGCAGCTGATAGCCGGCCGGGCGCGAAAAAGCCGGCAACACCGCGAGAATCGATGAGCTGATGCGTCAGGTGACTGCATCAGGTGATCCACCGCCAGGTCCTGCAAGCTTCGTACGTGCCCCGGTGAGACTGCACACAGCCAGAGCGGCGGTACCGAGACAGGGGCTGGGAGCGGATATGGCACCGTGACCCTGCAGACAGGTGAGTATGACATTCTTTTTTTCTTCTGTTCACTTTGGTTTTCGCCGCTGCCTCCACCTCCCGCCCAGACATGGCGCCGCACGGAGCTGACATGGCACCGGGCGGGTTGTGGACGCAGCGGTGACGGTACCGGGAGGATTCATGCTTCTGTGTTTAACAACAGAAGGAATCCTCTTCCTGTACACGTCACTGTAGTACCCACCACTTGCGTTTATAGCTGTGTTTTTAGTCATAGAAATGCAGCTATATGCGTTTTTCATTGCGTTGTTGAACATCTCATTGAACTCAATGGGTGAAAAACGCAGTGAAAAACGCAGAAATAATTGACATGCTGCATTTTTGCGGTCAACACAAAAACGCAGCTACAAAAAAACGCTGTCTGCGGACAGCACTTATGAAAACCCATAGACATTGCTGGGGAAGCAATGTCACTGCGTTTTCAGCACAAAAATGTTGTAAAAAACGCCGCAAAAAACGAAGCAAAAACGACTAGTGCGCACAAGGGCATAGACTTTACTCGGGAAACAAAGTCATGCAGTTTTCTGAGTTAAAACGCACCAGAAAAACGCGCAAGAACACCACGAAAAACGCACTGTGTGAACTTACCCTTAGTTGGTGACATGCAGCATCGCAGGTGACAGAGCAGAGCAAGTTGGTGACATGCTCTGCTCTGACACATAGTGTGCTGCATGTCACTGTATCCACTCTGAGACTTGTTGTGCAGGTGACCGGATGCTACATGTCACTAACTGTCTCCACTGTGGTACTTGTTCTGCAGGTGAGAGTGTATACAGTTGGTACTATGCAGCAGAAATCACAGAGTGGAGACAGATAGTGACATGTAGCATCCGGTCACCTGCACAAGTCCCAGAGTGGATACAGTTAGTGACATGTAGCATCCGGTCACCTGCACAACAAGTCCCAGAATGGAGACAGTGACATGCAGCACACTATGTGTCAGAGCAGAGCATGTCACTGTCTCCACTCTGGGACTTGTTGTGCAGGTGACCGGATGCTACATGTCACTGTCTCCACTGTGGGACTTGTTGTGCAGGTGACAGAGTGGAGCAGATTGGTCCCATGCAGCGTCCGGTCACCTGTGCTGCTGGTGGGAGTATATGATCACACTGCCGACACCGCCCGCTCTCCTGACAGCTGAGCACAGCGGGCGGGTGGACAGTGTGATCACATACTTGCGTGACAGGGGGGATTTCAGTGGAGGAAACCCCCCCTGTACTCCACACTGGAGCCCATACCTCCCACAGCTGAATGATGGTAAGCGCGCGCTCTGCCTTCACCGCTCCACACACTGGCGTTCTCCGGATCCTCCCCTCGATGCTGGGCTGTGACGTCAGGTAGTCACCGCCCACAGCCCAGTCAATCACTGTGAGTGGCGCCGGCATCCTCTGACGTACCCGTCCAGTTTGAGAGCCCGGAAATGCCGGGACGTCAGAGGATGCAGGCGGCCACAGCTCCAGGGGGTCATGTGACCGGCACTGAGCGTGCAGGATAGCGCCGCTCAGTGCCAGAACTGGAAACTGAAGCCAATGCAGAAGCTGCAGACAATGGTAAGTGGCAATCATTGGGGAAAAAAAAAAATGGGTGAACCACCCCTTTAAACTAGATGGACATAGGTCATTTTTTTAACCTATGTAACTATGTAAAAGGGAACTGGGTTTAGCATTACACCCAATGTTAGGTGCAATACTCTGAAGCCTCAGGGGCGCCACACATGCGTCTATGAATATTTTTTTGTGTATTTTTTCAGATGCTTGATCAACCAAGTCACCAATGTAAACTTCAACACCACATCAACAAATAGTGGTTATAGTATATGATGTACCAGTCACTTATCCTGTGTATACCATATGATGTCTAGATATTCTACCAGTCACATATTACCTGTATATAACCTGAGATATCTGTACATACAGTATATTACATAGAGTTTACAGAATAATACATTTCTAGCATACATACAGGGGTGAAATAAGTATTGAACATGTAACTGATTTTAGTAAATGCTACTGAAATGCATTTCTTACCAGATGTTGCACACATGAAATGTAATTAATATTTTGCACGAAAGCCTTTTATTATTTGCTTCCAAAGTGTTGGTCTCATCTGACCAGACTATGTTCGCCCATTATTTCACAGACTTGTCTAAATGTTGTTGAGCAAACTTTAAACATTTCCACAGAAAAGAATTGCCGCATCTACTGACCCACTAGCATCAGCCTTAATACACAAAACGGAATATGGACAGGGATCCTCCACGTAACTGGCTGGGAGGAGCACGTCCAAAGTGACTTATAGTTCATAGGCAGAATCCAACTCAGAGAAGGGACGGCACTCACCGGAATCCAGCAAAAATTCTTTATTGAAGTGCGGTGCAATAAAAAGACAGGAGCAGAGCTGACAGTGAGCCTTCTCACGAACGATGGCCGTTTCGCATATGGATACGCTTCATCGGGTCCATGTGGACAGGCATAGACCGTCGCCTTATGAGAGGGCTGTGTCAGGACTACGTCACTGCCAATTAAAAACAGATGAGGAGTGCAACAAGTAACAGCATAGTGCATGATACTGACAATGTTATACAAAATACAATTAAAATCAACATGGTAAAAAACCATTACAAACAGACACATACAAAAATATGCGGACACATAGAGATGTGCAGAAAACCGAGAGATCATTTTTGTCATTTAACCCCAAATCCCCTTGGGCTCTATATTTAATAATAAGTCTTGCCTCGGTTTGTAGGAGCAATTTGTGTAAATCACCTCCTTGAGGGGGAGAGATACTCTCTCTAAGCCTGCAAACCGCAGTATATTCGGATCACCATTATGCACATTACAAATATGCTCAATTAACTGAGGAGAGCCTTTACCAGACATCACAGAGTTAAAATGTTCTTTGAATCTCACATACATTGTCGGTCTGATAGTCTAACCCAGACCTGGGCAAGGGGCGGCCCGCGGGCGACATCCGGATCGCCTACTCTCTGTGACCGGCCCGCCTGGTTCAGGGCGTCCTTGCTGGCCGGTCAGTGATCAGATCGCCGTCATCACACGCTGCGTGCCGGGCAGGGAGCGATCCTGCAGCACCGCACAGTGTAGGCAGCGGAACGCAGGAATCTCTCCTCTGTTTCCTGCCCAGCACCTTTCTCTGTGACACACGCGCGCCCTGATGTCGTCAGTACGGCGCGCATGTGTCATTTGAAAAGGTCCCGCCCGGCAGAAGAAGAAGCTGCAGCAGCCGGGGCCGGTACGGAGAGAAGCAGCGGCAGGGGCTCCTAGGAATACAGCATCGGCGCAGCCAGGGCATGTAAAAGAGAAGCAGCTCAGCGGGGGGGGCACATACGGATGTGCCTGAGGAGGGACAGTAAGAAGGGAGAGGTGAGTGGTTACTAGTAACCTGCAGTGACAATGGGGTGCGGTGGGGAATTGGGGGAGGAGGTAACTGTTGACAAATATTTGGGGTGTAGTGATGTACAGGGGCGGACTGATCATTGACGCAGGGGGGCCGGGCCGGTCTATGAGCAGCAGTTTCGGGAAGCCCGACTATCTGTCTCATTGGTGTGTGCGGCCGCTCCGGCCCTGAAGCTCCCTGTCTGCAGTGACAGGAGGCCGGCAGCCGCACACACTGCTCTACGGAAGCTGCATTCCGCCACTCACACGGAGCAGACCTGGGGGCGAGGCCGGAGCTTCACTTCAAAGAAGCTGATTCCTGACTTCCTGCACTGTTTCTGCTCTCCGCTGAGGCCCTCCACTGCTTGTAGAGACACTTTTTTTGAAGGTAAATATACATATGTATACACACACACACATATATATAATGCCGGACTACTATCATTAACTCGGTTCTACATCTTTTTTATATATATATATATATATATATATATATATATATATATATACTAGCTGTATTACCCGGCTTCACCCGGGTTAATAACTGCTGTTAACAAAATAGAATGTATTAACAAAAATTTATTCTGCACACAAAAACCACAAAACAAATAGATAGAAATGTAATTATAATGTCTGTCTCCCCCTCTGTATATATCTCTCTGTTTCTCTCTCTCTCTTTGTCTGTCTGTCTGTCTCTTTCCCTGTCTGTCTCTGACTGTCTGTCTCTTTCTCCATCTGTCTCAATCTCTTTCCCTGTCTGTCTATCTCTTTCCCTGTCTGTCTGTCACTTTCCCTGTCTGTCTCTTTCCCTCTCTTTCCCTGTCTGTCTCTTTCCCTCTTTCTCTTTCCCCGTGTCTGTCTCTTTGTCTCTTAACCTGTCTCTCTCTTTCCCTCTCTTTCCGTCTGTCTCTTTCCCTATCAGTCTGTCTCATTGTCTGTGTCTGTCTCTTTGTGTCTGTCTCTTACCTTGTCTATGTCTGTTTCTTACCCTGTCTATGTCTGTTTCTTTCCCTGTCTGTGTCTGCCTCTTTCCCTGTTTGTGTCTGTCTCTTTCCCTGGCTGCATTGTGACACGCCAACATTCCATATAAGGGCGTGGCTGCGCATTCTTCTGAAGTTCTGGCTGCACTGTGGCTCCCAGCTCCATTCGCTTTAATGGAGGCAGGTTTTTTGGCGAATAACTGTAAAGAGCGGGGTTAAAATTTCCCCTCAAAACATAGCCTATGATGCTCTCGGGGTTCAGAAGTGTGAGTGTGCAAAATTTTGTGGCTGTAGCTGCGACGGGGCGGATGCCAATCCCGGATATACACACACACATACACACACACATTCAGCTTTATATATTAGATATATAATGATGTAGAACCCAGTTAATTATAGTAGTCCGGCCCTCTAAAACCAACACAATTTCTTATGCGGCCCCATGTAAAAATTAATTGCCCACCCCTGGTCTAACCGATGTAAAAATGACCGCAACTGCAAAATACAATGTAAACAACAAATTTTGTCCTGCACGATATAAAACGCCTGACATGATGCACAAAAGAACCGATTGTTATCGGATTACCCGTAAAATGCAGTTGACAAAATCTGCAATTACCGCACCTGTAGTTACCGACCGGGCTACTCCTCTCTATCCACGTAGACAGCTGAGTTAATCTGTTTTTTACCAACACATCTTTTAGGTTATTACCCCCAGTAGGTAACTAAAGGTTTAGCAGCAGTCATTTCTTTTAGGTCACTATCTTGTTCTAAGATGTGTCAATTTTTGTACAGGGTGTTTTTTATTACTGATTCCAGTGGGCCGAATTTAAAATTGAAAATAAAGCTACGGAGCTGCATCCTCCTAGTCGATCGGTCAACGAAGCCAGAATCCCTTATTGGAGCATAATTTGATATACATTTATTAACCTCTTAACGACCGCGGGCAGTAAAATTACGTCCTAGCGGTCGGCGCATATCTCAGCTGATTTTCACAGCTGAGATGTGTGCCTGCTAGGCACCAGCAGAATCGTTATCTGCTCGTGCCGTTTAACCCCTTAAATGGTGCTGTCAATATGTTACAGCGCCATTATAAGCGCGATTGCGGTAAACTTTTACTTACCGCCCGATACCGGAAGTCACGTTACGTGATCACGTGACTTTCGGTAGTTGTCATGGTAGCACAGGGTCATGTGGTGACTTCTGTACTGCACATGAATTGCTTTCACTTTCACTGTGGCCGCAGCTCAGTGAAAGAGAAACTGAGCATATCTGCCGTTTACAGCGGTGTAGCTGTGATCAGCAGATAGTGCAGAGCGATCGGATTGCTGATCGCTATAGCCCCCTAGGGGGACTAGTAAAATTTAAAAAAAAAGTAAAAAAAAAAAAAATTAAAAAAACCCCTAAAAGTTCATATCACCCCCCATTCGCCCCATGGAAAATTAAAGGGTTAAAAAAATTAAAAATATACACACATTTGGTATCGCCGCGTTCAGAAACGCCCGATCTATCAAAATAAAAAATCAATTATTCTGATCAGCATACGGCGTAGCGGCAAAAAAATTCCAAACGCCAAAATGACGTTTTTTTTGTCGCCACAACTTTTGCGCAAAATGCAATAAGAGGCGATCAAAATGTAGCATCTGCGCAAAAATGGTACCGTTAAAAACGTCAGTTCGAGACAAAAAATAAGCCGTCACTGAGCCATAGATCACGAAAAATGAGAATGCTACGGGTCACGGAATATGGCGTAAAACGTGCGCCACTTTTTTCAGACAAACTTCCGATTTTTTTTTAACCCCTTAAATAAAAGTAAACCTATACATGTTTGGTGTCTACGAACTCGCACTGACCTGAGGCATCACACCCACACATCCGTTTTACCATATAGTGAACACAGTGAATAAAAAATCTCAAAAACAATAGTGCTATCGCACTTTTTTTGCAATTTTTCTGCATTTGGATTTTTTTTGCCGTTTTCCAGTACACTATATGGTAAAACTTATGGTTTAATTTAAAAATACAGCTCGTTCCACAAAAAATGAGCCCTCACATGACCATATTGACTAAAAAAAAAGTTACGTCTCTCAGAAAAAGAATGTCGAAAAAAAACCCGGAAAGTGAAAAATCGGCCGGTCGTGAAGGGGTTAAAGGAGGTCTCTATCACCTGTTCTGGGTACCCTCTCTCTCTTAATCTCAGTTTCAAATCTGCAGATTGTTGCAGAAAACCCGCATCATCACTGTTAATACGTCTTAACCTCACAAATTGACTGTATGGCAACACATTTTTGGTATGAGCCGTATGAGCACTATCAAAGTGCAGAAAAGTATATGAAGCAGTAGGCTTGCGGAACACCTTAGTTTGAATCACCCCTTCTACAATCGTCACTGCGACATCCAAAAAATTCAAGGATTGACCTCCAAAATCATAAGTGAATGACATATTCATTGTGTTACATGTATTCATGTATGTATTTTGGAGGGCAATCCTTGAATTTTTTGGATGTCGCAGTGACGATTGTAGAAGGGGCGATTCAAACTAAGGTGTTCCGCAAGCCTACCGGTTCCAATACTTTGCAGCACTTTGATAGTGCTCTTACCAAAAATGCGTTGCCATACAGTCAATTTGTGAGGTTAAGACGTATTAACAGTGATGATGCGGTTTTTCTGCAACAATCTGCAGATTTGAAACTGAGATTAAGAGAGAGAGGGTACCCAGAACAGGTGATAGAGACCTCCTTTAATAAATGTATATCAAATTATGCTCAAATAAGGGATTCTCGCTTCGTTGACCGATCCACTAGGAGGATGCAGCCCCGTAGGTTTATTTTCAATTTTAAATTCGGCCCACTGGAATCAGTAATAAAAAACACCCTGTACAAAAATTGCCACATTTTACAACAAGATAGTGACCTAAAAGAAATGACTGCTGCTAAACCTTTAGTTACCTACCGGAGGGGTAATAACCTAAAAGATGTGTTGGTAAAAAACAGATTAACTCAGCCGTCTACGTGGCTAGAGAGGAGTAGCCCGGTCGGTAACTACAGGTGCGGTAATTGCAGATTTTGTCAACTGCATTTTACGGTTAATCCGATAAAAATCGGTTCTTTTGTGCATCATGTCAGGCGTTTTACATCATGCAGGACAAAATTTGTTGTTTACATTGTATTTTGCAGTTGCGGTCATTTTTACATCGGTAAGACCATCAGACCGATGTATGTGAGGTTCAAAGAACATTTTAGCTCTGTGATGTCTGGTAAAGGCTCTCCTCAGTTAATTGAGCATATTTGTAATGCACATAATGGTGATCCGAATGTACTGCGGTTCGCAGGCTTAGGCTGGAAACACATCTATGCGAGTAAAATCGGTCCGACTGGGCTGAAAAAAACTCGGCTGATTTTAGTTCACGTTAGGTCCGAGTGCAACGCAAGTGCGATGCTTTTTCTGAATAAATTAATGATTTTACTAGCGTGTGTAATGCGTGTGTAATACGTATTTTTTACTATGTCATCTGCCATTCAGCGCTGCTACATGGCCGCTGACAGCAGACACAGACAGCCATGTAGCAGAGCTGAATGGCAGATGACAGCAGACACAGACAGAGCCACACTGTCAGAATGAACTCGGGTGAACTTCACCCGACTTCATTGTCATGCTGCGGCTCTGTCTGTGTGCCGCGTCCTGATTAGCGGTCACCAGTGAAGGACTCACCGGTGACCGCTAATCCCCTGAGTGACTGAAGTTAGCAGCCCTCTCTCATACTCACCGATCCCCGATCCCCAGCGCGGCGCTGCATGGCATTCACACTGCTGCGGCGGCTTTTACTATTTTGAAAAAGCCAGCCGCTCATTAAACAATCTCGTATTCCCTGCTTTCCCCGCCCACAGGCGTAATCCACGGACCTCCAGCGTCGCTTCCAGCTCTGCTGCATGCAGGTGACAGGAGCTGCAGCAGACACCGTCGCTCCTGTCACCTCCACACAGCAACTGAGGTGAGTATCGCGATCAGCTGAGCTGTCACTGAGGTTACCTGGATCCAGCGGTGGCCGCGATTAACCTCAGTGACAGCTCAGCTGATCGCGATACTCACCTCAGTTGCTGTGTGGAGGTGACAGGAGCGGCGGTGTCTGCTGCAGCTCCTGTCACCTGCATGCAGCAGAGCTTGAAGCGACGCTGGAGGTCCGTGGATTACGCCGGACATGGAGGGCTTTTTGGGGCTTATTAAATTGCTGAACCAGGGAATTTGTTAGTGTTTTTAATTTCTAATAAAGGATTTTTTCGGGTGTGTGTGTTTATTTACTGTAACTTACAGATTAATCATGGAAGGTATCTCATAGACGCCTGACATGATTAATCTAGGATTTAGGGGCACTTTGCACACTGCGACATCGCAGGTGCGATGTCGGTGGGGTCAAATTGAAAATGACGCACTTCCGGCATCGCATGCGACATCGCAGTGTGTAAAGGCTGGATGATACGATTAACGAGCGCAAAAGCGTCGTAATCGTATCATCGGTACAGCGTCGGCGTAATCCATAATTACGCTGACGCAATGGTCCGATGTTGTTCCTCGCTCCTGCGGCAGCACACATCGCTGTGTGTGAAGTCGCAGGAGCGAGGAACGTCTCCTACCGGCCTCACTGCGGCTTCCGTAGGATATGCGGAAGGAAGGAGGTGGGCAGGATGTTTACATCCTGCTCATCTCCGCCCCTCCGCTCTGATTGGCCGCCTGCCGTGTGACGTCGCAGTGACGCCGCACGACCCGCCCCCTTAACAAGTAGGCGGGTCGCCGGCCACAGGGACGTCGCACGGCAGGTGAGTGTGTGTGTGAAGCTGGCGTAGCGATAACTTTCGCTACGCCAGCTATCACCACATATCGCTGCTGCGACGGGGGCGGGCACTATCGCACTCGGCATCGCAGCATCGGCCTGCGATGTCGTAGTGTGCAAAGCCCGCCTTAGTGGCAGCTGTGGGCTGCCATTAACTCCTTATTACCCCGATTTGCCAACGCACCAGGGCAAATCGGGAAGAGCCGGGTACAGTCCCAGAACTGTCGCATCTAATGTATGCGGCAATTCTGGGCGGCTGCTGACTGATATTGTTAGGCTGGGGGGCTCCCCATAACATGGAGCTCCCCATCCTGAGAATACCAGCCTTCAGCCGTATGGGTGTATCTGGCTGGTATTAAAATTGGGGGGACCGCACGCCATTTTTTTAATTATTTATTTATTTATTTCACTGCACAGTATAGACCCGCCCACCGGCTGCTGTGATTGGTTGCAGTGAGACACCTGTCACTCAGCGTGGAGGCGTGTCTCACTGCAACCAATCATAGGCGCCGGTGGGTGGGTAAAGCAGGGAATACGAGATTGTTTAATGAGCGGCCGGCTTTTTCAAAAGAGGAGAAGCCGCCGGAGCAGTGTGAACGCCGTGCAGCACCGCGCTGGTGATCGGGGATCGGTGAGTATGAGAGAGGGACGGAGAGGGATAGACCGACATGGACAGAGAGTGAGGGACAGAGATAGTGACCGACCGACAGACCGACAGAGAGATAGTGACCGACGCAGAGAGAATAGAGTCCAAGAGGGAGACACCGACTGACAGAGAATAGTGATTGACAGACATTGTGACACATCACTCGTTTCCAGATTTTTAGGAAACATGCGAGAAATGTATTTAGAAAATCGCATGTCACTAGGATGGTGTGAGTGCCGTCCCGTGACATCCGATTATTTACACGCTCCCATAGACTTGCATTGGAGAGACTCGCAGTAGAAACTCGCAAAAAAGCAGCATGCTGCGATTTTTTTCCCAGTCCGATTTGGACTGAGAAAAAAATCGCTGATGAGAGCTGAATCATTCACTAACATGTGTCCGATTCCAATGCGAGATTTTCTCGCATTGCTCTACTGCGAGAAACTCGCAAGTGAGAAGCAGCCCTTAGAGAGAGTATTTCTCCCCCCTCAAGGAGGTGATGTACACAAATTGCTCCTACAAACTGAGGCAAGACTTATTATAAACCCCTTCATGACCCTTGACGGATCTTTCCGTCATGGATCGTGTGAGGTTAATCCCCGCCCCCTGCCATTGGCAGGTCGCAGCGACCCGCGTAAATATCAGCTGTTTTCAACAGCTGACATGTGTGCCTGCATGTTCTGAGTGGAATCGCATTTCACCCAGAACATTTAACCCCTTACATCTCGCTGCCAAAGTCTGGCAGTGAGATGTATATGCTTGTGGCCATTATTTTCACTTACTGCCGCCCCCACCGGAAGTCACGTGCGTGTAGCTATGATCAGCAGATAGGGCAGAGCGATCGCATTGTTGATCCATATAGCCCCCTAGGGGGACTAGTAAAATAAAAAAAAAGTAAAAAAAAAAAAGTTTTAAAAAATAAAAAAAAAAACAAAAAACCTAAAAGTTCAAATCACCCCCCTTTCACCCCATTGAAAATTAAGGCGTTAAAAAAATAAAAAATGTACACATATTTGGTATCACCGCGTTCATAAATGCCTGATCTATCAAAATATAAAATCAATTAATCTGAGTGGTAAATGGCGTAGCGGCAAAAAAATTCCAAACGCCAAAATTACGTTTTTTGGTCGCCGCAAGTTTTACGCATAGTGTAATAACAGGTGATAAAAATGTAGGATCAGGGCAAAAATGGTATCATTAAAAATGTCTGCGCGAGACGCAAAAAATAAGCCATCACTGAGCCATAGATCCCAAAAAATGAGAAAGCTACGGGTTTCGGAAAAAGGCGCAAAACGTACGCCACTTTTTATGGACAAGCTTGTGAATTTTTTTTAACCCCTTAGATACAAGTAAACCTATACATGTTTGGTGTCTGCAAACTCGGACCGACCTCAGGCATGATAATGACATATCAGTTTTACCATATAGTGAACAGGATGAATAAAACATCCCAAAAACTATTGTGCGATCACACTTTTGTTGCAGTTTTTCCCCACTTGGATTTTTTTGCTGTTTTCCAGTACATTATAAAGTACAACTTATGGTTTTATTTAAAAGTACAACTCGTCCCACAAAAAACAATCCCTCACATGGCAAGATTGACAGAAAAATAAAAAAGTTACGGCTCTCGGAAGAAGGGGAGCAAAAAGCAAAAAACGGAAAACACCCGGGGGCTGAATGGGATAAATATAGAGCCCATGGGGATTTGGGGTTAAATGACAAAAATGATCTCTCGGTTTTCTGCACATCTCTATGTGTCCGCATATTTTTGTATGTGTCTGTTTGTAATGGTTTTTTACCATGTTGATTTTAATTGTATTTTGTATAACATTGTCAGTATCATGCACTATTTTGTTACTTGTTGCACTTATCATCTGTTTTTAATTGGCAGTGACATAGACCTGACACAGCTCTCTCATAAGGCGATGGTCTATGCCTGTCCACATGGACCCGAGGAAGCGTATCCATACGCGAAACGGCCGTCGTCCGTGAGGGGGCCCGCTGTCAGCTCTGCTCCTGCCTTTTTATTGCACCGCACTTCAATAAAGAATTTTGCTTGATTCCGGTGAGTGCCGTCCCTTCTCTCAGTTGGATTCTGCAAACTTTAAACATGCTTGAATATACACTTTGGTCAGAAATTGAGTCTTTCGTGGTGAGCGTGCATACAGGCCATGGAGGGGGGTGTATTGCGTATTGTTTTCTTTGCAATAAGGCTGTGTGCGCACATGTGCATTTGTCCTGCATTTTGGCTGCGTTTAAAACTGCAGCACCTCAATGACAAAATGCATGCGTTGTGCTTCCCCAGCAAATGAGAAGTGTGCAAATTTCCATGCGCACGTTGCTTTTTTTTAGGCAGCGTTTTGGATGCCAAATATTTGACAAAATCGATGCGTATAAAAAAGCAGTATGTCACTTCTTTTGTGCATTTTGGTTGCATTTTCTACCCATTGAAATGAATGAGGTGTGTCAAAACGCAACCAAAATGTTTAGCTGTGCACTTGCACTACATTTTTGTTGCATTCTGCATGTTTTTTTGACAAACAAAACACAGGTCTTTCGGTCTTTCTCTCTGTCCGTATCGGTTTCTCTGTCTGTCGATCTCACTCACTCTCTCTGTCGGTTGGACTCTCCCTCTCTCTGTCGATCTCACTCACTCTCTCTGTCGGTCGGTTGGTTTCTCCCTCTCACCCCCTTTCTCATACTCACTGATCACCGGCGCGGCGCGACGCTGCACAGATGTCACACTGCTCCAGCGGCTTCTCCTGCTTTTGAAAATGCCGGCCGCTCATTATTCCATCTCATATTCACTGCTTCGCCTCGCCCACCGGTGCCTATGATTATTTGCAGTCAGAAGAAACCCCACGCTGAGTGACAGCTGTCTCACTGCAACCAATCACAGCCGCCAGTGGGCGGGTCTATATTGTGCAGCAAAATAAATAAATGAATGAATGAATGAATGAATAAATAAATAAATAAATAATAATTAAAAAAAAAAAAACGGCTGCGGTCACCCCTAATTTTGATACCAGTCAAGGTAAAGTCACATGGCTGAGGGCTGGTATTCTCAGGATGGGAAGACCCACGTTATGTGGAGCCCCCAGCCTAAAAATATCAGCCAGCAGCCGCCCAGAAAGGCCGCATCCATTAGATGAGACAGTCCAGGTACTCTACCCAACTCATCCCGATTGTTCTGTTGCGGTGGCAGTCGGGGTAATAAGGAGTTAATGACAGCCCATAGCTACCACTAAGTCCTAGCTTAGTGATGGCAGGCGTCTATGAGACACCCCCATCACTAAACTGTAGTGAAATAAATAAACACAAACAGTGAAAAATCCTTTATTTGAAATAAAAGACAAAACAACACCATCTTTCACCACTTTAATAAACCCCAAACACCCCTCCAGGTCCGATGTAATCCACACGAGGTCCCACGAAGCTTTTGGCTCTCCTACATCGGAAGCTGACAGGAGTGGCTGTAGAGCACGACTGCTCTCTCTGAGCTTCACGGAGCAACTGAAGTGAGTCACGCTGTCAGCGGTGACGTGACTCAGGTTACCCACGGCCACATCTGGATCCTCCAACTGTCTCAGGTGGAGGAATTCAGCTGTGGCCGCGGATAACCTGAGTGACGGCACCACTGATCGCGCGGCTCACTTCAGTCACTCAGGTGATTTGCGTTCAACAGGTGAGTCCTTCACTTGTGATCACAAATGAGGCCGCGACACAGAGAGCCGCACGATGACAATGAACTTGGGTGAAGCTCTGACATCACTGCTGCGGACCCCTGTGTCCGGCCACTGACCTCAGAGGTTCATCTGAGTTCATGACAGCACACAGTCACGGGATGACAAAGAAGTCGTGTGAAGTTCATCCGAGTTCATTCTCATCCCGCGGCTCTGTCTACTGTCACCGGGCATGTAGCAGAGCTGAATTGCCATGGAACCGCACTTTCAAAAATGCATCCAAAATGCATGTAAAATGCATTTATTTTTGTCAAACGCAGTGTTTACAGTTATCAAAGTCTGCCAGAGGGTGCATGTTTTTTTCACAATTACAGAGCGCAGCCTGCGCACACACCTTAATTCTACCTACTGATTCCATGTCTTTCTCTAGCTCTCCACAGTTAAGGGGGCTCTACACGCAGCGATATTGCTAGCGATATCGCGAGCGTACCCGCCCCCGTCGTTTGTGCATCACGGGCAAATCGCTGCCCGTGGCGCAAAATATTGTTAGGAGCCGTCACACGGACTTACCTGCCTAGCAACGTCGCTGAGGCCGGCGAACCGCCTCCTTTCTAAGGGGGCGGTTCGTGCGGCGTCACAGCGGCATCACTAAACGGCCGCCCAATAAGAAGCGGAGGGGCGGAGATGAACAGCCGTAATATCCCACCCACCTCCTTCCTTCCTCACTGCAGGCGGCCGCAGGTAAGCTGTAGTTCGTCGTTCCCGAGGTGTCACAGATAGCGATGTGTGCTGCCTCGGAAACGACAAACAACTTGCGTCCTCAACAATCAACGATTTTTTGAAAATGAATGACGTGTCAACGATGGACAATTTAGTGAGTATTTTCCATTGTTAACGGCCACTTGTTGGTGTCAAACGCAACGACGTCGCTAACGATGCCAGATGTGCGTCACGGAATCCGTGACCCCGCCGATATATCGTTAGATACGTCGTTGCGTGTAACGGGGCCTTTAGTCCTTTGCTCTTGGACACCTCTTCTGATCATTTTTCTTCACTCCTCTGTCGAAATCTTGAGAGAAGCACCTAGGTGTAGCCGGTTTATGGTGAAATGTTGTTCTTTTCACTTCTGGATTATGGCCACAAAAGTGGTCACTGGAATTTTCTGTAGTGTAGTAATATTCTGTATCCAATGCCATCAATATGTTTTGCACAACATAGCTGCAAAAGTCGTGAGACAGCTCATTGATTTTACCCATCAGGCAATGTTTCTTGTGTGGCACCTTGGTAATGAGTCACTTGTTTTTTTTTTTTTCCAAAACGTTTTTTATTGATTTTTCAAATTTGTAAAAACATGACAAGTATCATTGCAAAAGAAGAACATTCGTCTGACAAAATGTGACATAGAGGTGGGTGATACCCCAATTTGGAGTTCCATGTTGCTGTTCGATTTAAGATAGTATACAGTAACATTAAACCAAAACATAGGTAATGAAATATAATATAACATATGCAATACAATTCGTTAAATCTCTGTGTCGTCCCTGAATGATTTCAATTTTGCTAGCGTGTCTTGGTATTCCCAACCGTCTCGTCTCCCCCTCCCGCCAGAGCCCCCTCCTAGGTGATTCTCAGTTTACCCAGGCTGTCCTGGATATCGCTCAGGATATACCACTCCGAGTGAACAAAAGGTGCCATCAGGTTAATTATTTCTCCCTGTGTGAATTGGCTTTCAATAAAATGTCTCCATCTCACAAAAAACTTGGCTGTCAACCCATCTTTATCCCTCTCCGCTTCTAGTTTTTCCCACTTCAGAAGGTTGTGTAGTTCGCCCACAACCTCCTTTATGGATGGGCCCTCCCTTTGAATCCAGTGTTTTAAGATGCAACGCTTAGCTATCAAGGCTATGTCATGCATTATTGCGTATTTCCTCTTTTCCTGCGTGCTCGGTCCTCCTCCTACTCCTCCCTCAAAGGAGTGGAAAATCCACACCATTAAGTCTAGTTTGCTGAAAATTCCCCATGTTGACTGGGCAAATAGTCTGACTTGGTTCCAGAACCTAGCGATTGTCTCACATTCCCATAGCCCATGCAGCATATCCGTTTTTTCTTTTTGACACTTAGGACACCACCTATCCCTACCTGGTATGTTGAAACCTATAATGGCCCTATGTAGAATTCTGAATTGAGTGTCTCTCCATCTCTCATTGGTAATGTGTTTCCGCACTTGTACCCATCCTCTCAGTATATCATCCACCACTTCTTCCCTTCCCAATTGTTTCCCCCACGCTTTTAAAGTCCGACTATCCTCCCGAGAGATAAGCACCCCCCTTAGCGATCGATAAATTTTAGAGACATTTATACTTGTTACATCACATTCCAGTAACTCATCAATCGAACTTCTGTTCAGCTCTCTTCCAACCACACCCAGGTCTCCTATTATTCCATGTTTCAATTGTTCATACTGGATGACATGTGAGCTATTAAGGTTGTACTTATCCAGCACTTCCCGACCTGTCATCCACCTCCTGTCCTCCACATTCATAACATCTATCATTCTCCTGACTCCCCTCTCTTTCCATCTAGTAAATAGCTTGTTTTCTCGTCCCAGGGGAAAATTTGGGAATGCCCAGGGGTTCAAGTACTTGGACACTTTCCATGAGAGCCCCAGTTTTTTCCTTACCGACTTCCATGTTAGCATGGTGTCTCGGAATATAATTGAGTTCCTTATGTGCCCTTCAACCCTGGATAGTGGGGAGTGCAGAATGGACGTCAGATCCCACGGTGACGCATATTTAGTTTCCATCGCATGATCTGAGTGCCTACTCGTTCCTCTCACCCAATCAATTACATGCCTCATGATACATACAAGATTATACCCTTGGACATCTGGAAAGTTTAGACCTCCCTCCTCTGCTGACTTCATCAGCGTACGCAGCTTTATTCTGGGTTTCCTTCCCCTCCACAGAAATTCTGTATACGCGGAGTTGAGCTTATTCACATCCTTTAGTTTTAGCAATAGCGGGATTGTCTGGAAGGGATACAGCAGCCTAGGAAAGCTCATCATTTTTATCAGGTGACATCTTGCCAGTAATGGAAGTGGCAGACCTTTCCATCCCTTTAATTGAACTATAATTTTCCTGATTAGCGGTCCATAATTCAAGTTATAGATTGTTTCCACCGATCTTCCTATATGCACTCCCAGGTATTTAATTGAAGATTGTGCTATAGGAATTCCACATAGACAGCCATCCCTTATTTGTCCCCCCATTGTCCCATGATGCCCCTTTAGGAACATGATCTCGCATTTTTTTTTGTTCAGTTTGAAACCGGAGAATGAGCCAAATTTTTCAATCAAGGCAAGAGTCTGTGGCAAATCCGCACCGGGGTCCCCCATATAAAGTATGATGTCATCAGCAAAAAGCGCTGTCTTTACTTCTGAATCCCTTATCTTGATTCCTTTAAAGCTATTTTGTCCCTGTAGTATTCTTGACAACGGCTCGATTGCCAGGTTGAATAAAAGAGGAGATAATGGGCAGCCCTGTCTTGTTCCCTTCATCAAAGGGAACACGTCTGATAGAAAGCCCGGAGTGTGAACCCTAGCTCCCGAGTTGGCATAAAGGTTTCTAATGTAAAGTCTCATCTTGCCTACAATCCCTATGGCCTCCATTACCCTGTCTAACCACCCCCAATTTACATTATCAAACGCTTTTTCTGCGTCAAGTGTAACTAGGGCAGGTCTAGCCCCTCCCTCAGTGAGACCCAGTCTAACCGCGTCTACCACTAGAATTGTCTTTCGGATATTGGTAACGGCATTTCTCCCCTTAATAAACCCCACCTGGTGATTCGTAATGATCCTAGGTAAGATCTCGGCCAGTCTATTAGCCATGATCTTGGACATAATTTTTAAATCCTGATTTATGAGCGATATAGGTCTATAACTAGAGGGATCATCCAGGTCCTTGGTTCCCTTGGGGAGTAATTTAATATATGCTATGTTGGAATTTTTGGGTATTTCCGCCCCTCCCAGGAAAGCATTAAAGACTGAGGTTAGATCCGGCGAGATCAGATCCTTCAGAGCCTTATAGAATTCACTATTGAAACCGTCAGGTCCCGGTGCCTTGTTGGTGTTAAGCTCCCCAATTGTTCTCGTCACCTCCTCTACTGTGATATCTGCGTTTAAGGCACTCAAATCTTCCTCCGTCAAGCTAGGCATTTGGGCTTGTCTTAGCCACTCTGCCTCATCAGTCATGTCGTTATTCCCTGACCCATATAGTTTTCTATAGTAATCTCCCAACAGTTTATTAATGTCCTTAGGATCCGTAGTCACCTCTCCCCCCTTTGTTTTCAGTTTAGAGATCACTGTCATCTTTCTGCTGCCCCTTGCCAGATTGGCCAACATCCTTCCCGCCTTGTTGCCAAACCTATGTAAGTCAACCTCCTTGTGCGACCAGAATAGTTGTTCCTTTTTTTTGGCCCATTCGTCAAATCCCTCTTTTGCCTCCAGCCATCTGCCTTTTGTCATGGGAGATCTATTTGTCACATAATTTGTATATGCTACCCGTACTGCTTCACTATGGAAATTATAATTCTCATTGGTTTTCCGTTTGATCATGGCTGCGTACCCCACCAGACGGCCCCTTAGGACCGCTTTTGCCGTTTCCCAAAATATCACTGGGGACTCTCTATGTTCCTTATTGTCCTCTGCGAATTCTCCCCACCACTCCTGTAGCACCTTGTGGAAATTATCTTGCCTGAGAAGGAACGATGGGAATCTCCATATGATATCTGTACCTCTCCTGAATTTCTCTCTAATGCCCAATCTCACCGGACTATGATCAGAGATCACCATATTCTCTATCACACAATCTTGCGTTCCACTCAGTAAGTCTTGCGAGATCCAGAACTGATCAATACGTGACCAGCTATCATGAGGGTGAGAGAAGTGTGTATACTCTCTGTCATGTGGGTGAGTTAGTCTCCAGATGTCTTTCAGTCCTACGTCTTCTAATGTTACATCCCTATTGTCTAAACTCCTGCCCACATTAGCTGTCCCCTCCTCGCCCCTCCTCCTATCTTCAGCTGAGTCTGGGACAGTGTTAAAATCGCCTCCCACTATAATGTTAGCCTCCCCATCTGCTAATATGGTGGCCTTTATGTCATCATGGAATGTGATTTGTTGTGAATTTGGGCCATAGACATTATAAATACTGAGTTTACCCGCTGGACTAACGATTGTTAAGTGCTGCCACCTTCCATGGTCGTCTGCCTCATGTGCCACTACCTCATGACTGAATTGTTTATTTATTAGAATCATAGTGCCCGCTTTTCTACCTTGTGCCGCTGCCCCGTAAACGGTGCCCACCCAATGTTTCTTCATGCGGAAAAAGTCCTCCCCCCCCAAGTGGGTTTCCTGTAATAAGGCAATGTCTGTCTTTAGTCTTTTCAGATGTCTCAATATCATTGCTCGTTTGTTAGGTGATCTCAGCCCTTTAACATTCCACGTAGTTATCTGTATCATGTTTACCTGTGTATTCTGCTTTTACTACTCCCTCCCCTATGGGCCCCTGCATCAAGGAAGACGAGATGTTCGACACTAGAATCACAGTTGGTACCACAAAATCGACACTCCCTTTCCCCACCTTGCAAATATAACAAATACAACAAAAAGCATGTAACTGTAAAACATATTTTCCCTTCCGAGAAATCCACGGCGTTTCCCGCCACGTTGGTGAGCTCCCCTATTCCTAGCCAAAATATGTAGCTCCCTAATCACCCCCCAAAAAATATATGTTCTATCCCCGGACTAACTTGAATAAGCCTTTGAAAATTATGCAAAAATTAGCACAGTATGTCAAAACCTCAGCAAGATTCTCCAGTCCTACTTATCTCTGACTCCAGGTAGCCATCAGTCCGCCCAGAACAGGCCCACTTCATTTGAATTTGGATGATGTTCCTGGACAAAGGAGAAAAAGAAAAAAAGAAAAAAAAAGACCAAGGGGAGAGAAGATGGAGAAAGAAAGGAGAAGAACAAAAAAAAAAAAAAAGAAAAAAAAAGAGGGGGGGAAGAGGACCCAGACTTTGGGATGTTTTCCTCTCTTTTCTCCCTTCCCCCTCCTCCTCTCACCTCCCCAACCCTCTCTCCGTAATGCATCCTCCTCAACGCCTCTCCCTGTTTGGGAAGAGAGAAAAAAAAAAAAAAAAAAAAAACAGGCAAAAAAAGGAAAAACAATGAGCGAGTTCCAGTTCAGGTATCATGGTTTCTCTCCAAGGGTTGGTTCCTGTGTTCCAGGCGAGAATTATGCTGTCGACCCGGGCTTGGCCTCCTTTCCTCCCTGGTCTCGACTTGCTTTTGTCCCCCAAGACGTCCCACATCTCTTCCTGAGCTTGTGGGGGATCCTCTTCTATTATTCCCTTCTCCACTAGCTCCTTTTTCTTGCCTTTCTGACCTAGTCTTGTTGAGCTCTGCCATGAGAATGTTTTCTGCTTCTTTGTAGTCCTTGTAGTATACAAACGAGCCATTGGGGTTTCTAACTTTCAGTGTAGCAGGGTATAATAGCTGGCACTTTACTTTTTTGTTGTACAGAAATGAGCAAATTTTGGTAAATTCTTTTCTCCTTCTGGATACTTCCGCTGAATAATCCCCAAAAATTAGCAGTCTGTTGCCTTGATATTGTAGTGGACGCTTTCGTTCTCTAAAGGCCCTCAATATTTCCTCCTTATGCTTATAATCAAGGTACTTGACAATCACCTGCCTGGCTCTTATCGGGGTATTCTTGTTTGAGTTTTGGCCCTCTCCCTTATTCGCCTCCTGGTGTCTCAGTGGACCCACTCTGTGGGCTCTTTCAACTCTGAATTTCGCCTTTATGCCCAGGGCCTGCGGTAGCTCCAACTCGCATATATTATCCAACCGTCCAATCGACACAGACTCTGGCAACCCGACTATACGTAAGTTGTTTCGTCTCGATCTGTTTTCCAAATCGTCCGCTTTATCCTTCAAGTATTCATTAGATTTTGCTAGAGCTGCTATTTGTGCTTGCATAGCCAGTATTGTCTCCTCGGAGTCAGATATTCTCTGCTCTGATTCTGCCAGTCTAGAGGCATGGGCATTTATCTGTTTTTGCATATTAGCTAATGATGTTTGTATGGCTGCCTCAATAGCCACTTTAACCTCTTTTGACAAGTGTGATGTCACTTCTTCAGCCAGTCTTTTATAGTCCACATTAAGCTTTTGTGTGTACTTGTCTTGGCCTGCAGGTGGTGCTGTTTTCTTAGGAGTCACTTGTTTTTATAGGACATCAGTTGAACCAGCTGCTATTTTTCAATAAGTTGCAGGATTGCTTTCTAATTACTGATAAGATTTCAGCTGGTGTCATGACTTTCCATGGCTTTTTGCACCTCTTTCTTTATGCATTCAATACATTTTTCCTGTTATTTCTCATTATTACACATCACTTAATTTATGGACATCTACGGTTTGATTTCTCTTTCCTATGTGGACTGGATAAGTTGTTACCAACATCTGATGAGAAATTCATGTCATTATCACCTTAATAAATATGTTAACTTAGAAAATTGGTGACATGCACAATAGTTATTTCACCTGCTGGATATACTGTGACTACAGATAGTACACCAGCCACATATTATCCTGTATATAAAATCTGATGTCTGCTCATGGTAATTCCAGGGGCGGATTAAGAGTGGCAAGGGCCCTAAGCAGTTGAGAAGGCATGACCAAACCCCCAAAATCCGATGTAACATGTTAAATGATCTCCCCTTTGAAAGATCATGTGACAGGTCATGGGATTAACATTCAGGTCCTCTGGTGCACATCTGTAGATACAAAACAAGAGACAGTAGGCTGCATAGAGCGCCTCACAAAGTTTTCCTTTATGTTCCACACTATGCATAACATAGCGGTATACATATTGGACCTTGGGTGGAAAATTCATTATTCCGAGGGGCCACATGAGATTGTGAATGTTGTGGAGGCTGAACCAATAGGCTGAAATGTATTCTGCTTAATATTAATAACATGTCAATTATAGTTATTTGATACTAACATTAATTATATCCAAAACAAACTGATAGTGAACTTAGATTGTGAGCCTCAATGGGGAAAGTGATAATCACGTCTGTAAAAGGACTGAGGAATTAATAGCACTGTATAAGTGAGTGAAATAAATAAACTAAGTATGACGACATCCCTAAATATACAGAATGAGCCCTCACATAGCTCGCTATAAACAGTATGAGCCTACACAAAGTAGCACTATATACAGTATGAGCTCTCACATAGTATAGAGGATGCTATGTGGGAGCTCACATACAGTGCCTTGTGAAAGTATTCGGCCCCTTGAATTTTTCAACCTTTTTCCACATTTCAGGCTCCAAATATAAAGATTACAATTTTAATGTTATGGTGAAGAATCAACAAGTGGGACTCAATTGTGAAGTTGAACAAAATGTATTGCTTATTTTTAACTTTTTTAAAATATAACTGAAAAGTGGGGCGTGCAATATTATTCGTCCCCTTTACTTTCAGTGCAGCAAACTCACTCCAGAAGTTAATTGAGGATCTCTGAATGATCCAATTTTGTCCTAAATGACTGATGATAAATATAAGCCACCTGTGTGTAATCAAGTCTCCTTCGTATAAATGCACCTGCTCTGTGATAGTCTCAGTGTTCTGTTTAAAGCACAGATAGCATCATGAAGACCAAGGAACACAACAGGCAGGTCCATGATACTGTTGTGGAGAAGTTTAAAGCCGGATTTGGTTACAAGAATATTTCCAAAACTTTAAACATCCCAAGCAGCACTGTGCAAGCGATCTTATTGAAATGGAAGGAGTATCATACCACTGCAAATCTACCAAGACAAGGCCATCCATCTAAACTTTCATCTCACCAAGGAGAAGACTGACCAGAGATGCAGCCAAGAGGCACATGATCACTCTGGATGAACTGCAGAGATCTACAGCTGAGGTGGGAGAGTCTGTCCATAGGACAATGATCAGTCACACGCTGCACAAATCTGGCCTTTATGGAAGCGTGGCAAGGAGAAAGCCATTTCTCAAAGATATCCATAAAAAATGTTGTTTAAAGTTTGCCACAAGCCACCTGGGACACACACCAAACATGTTTAAGAAGGTGCGCTGGTCAGATGAAACTATTTGGGCACAATGCCAAACGATATGTTTGACGTAAAGGCAACACAGCTCATCACCCTGAACACACCATCCCCACTGTCAAAATGGTGGTGGCAGCATCATGGTTTGGGCCTGCTTTTCTTCAGCAGGGACAGGGAAGATGGTTAAACTTTATGGGAAGATGGATGGAGCCAAATACAGGACCATTATTGAAGAAAACCTCTTGGAGTTTGCAAAAGACCTGAGACTGGGACGGAGATTTGTATTCCAAAAAGACAATGATCCCAAACATAAAAGGAAAATCTACAATGGAATGGTTCACAAATAAATGTATCCAGGTGTTAGAATGGCCAAGTCAAAGTCCAGACCTAAATCCCATCAAGAATCTGTGGAAAGAGCTGAAAACTGCTGTTCACAAATGCTCTCCAACCAACCTCACTCAGCTCGAGCTGTTTGCAAAGGAAGAATGGGCAAGAATTTCAGTTTCTTGATGTGCAAAACTGATAGAGACATACCCCAAGCGTCTTGCAGCTGTAGTCGCAGCAAAAGGCGGCGCTACAAAATATTAACTTAAAGGGGCCGAATAATATTGCACGCCCCACTTTTCAGTTATTTATTTTTTAAAAAAAGTTTAAAATAAGCAATAAATTTAGTTTAACTTCACAATTGTGTCCCAATTGTTGTTGATTCTTCACCAGAACATTAAAATTTTTATCTTTATGTTTGAAGCCTGAAATGTGGGAAAAGGTTGAAAAATTCAAGAGAGCCTAAGGGGTGCTTCACACATAGCGAGATCGCTACCGAAATCGCTGCTACGTCACGGTTTTTGTGACGCAGCAGTGATCTCATTAGCGATCTCGCTGTGTGTGACACTGAGCAGCGATCTGGCCCCTGCTGTGAGATCGCTGCTCGTTACACACAGCCCTGGTTCGTTTTTTTATTGTTGCCCTCACGCTGTGACGCACAGATCGCTGTGTGTGACAGCGAGAGAGCAACGAAATGAAGCGAGCAGAGAGCAGGAGCCGGCGTCTGGCAGCTGCGGTAAGCTGTAACCAGGGTAAACATAATAATAATAATAATAATTTTATTCATTTATATAGCGCTATTATTTCCACAGCGCTTTACATACATTGGCAACACTGTCCCCACTGGGGCTCACAATCTAGAGTCCCTATCTGTATGTCTTTGGAGTGGTGGTTACCCGATATTTACCTTCGTTACCAGACTCCGCCGCTCTCACGCTGCCAGTGCCGGCTCCCTGCTCTCTGCACATGTAGCTGCAGCACACATTGGGTTAATTAACCCGATGTGTACTGTAGCTAGGAGTGCAGGGAGCCAGCGCTAAGCAGTGTGTGTGTGCTGCTCTCTGCACATGCAGCTGCAGTACACATCGGGTTAATTAACCCGATGTGTACTGTAGCTAAGAGAGCAGAGAGCCAGCGCTAAGCAGTGTGCGCGGCTCCCTGCTCTCTGCACATGTAGCGACGTTATGATCGCTGCTGCTTCTGCTGTGTTTGACAGCGAAGCAGCGATCATAACAGTGACTTACAAGGTCGCTGCTACGTCACAGAAAATGGTGACGTAACAGCAACGTTGTTGTCGCTATGTGTGAACCCAGCCTAATACTTTCGAAAGGCACTGTAAGCTCTCAATATACAAGGGGCTGCTGATAAGTCTGAGTTTATCCAGTAAGAAACGAGATAGGATGATAAAACTTTACATTTATTCCACATACTCTCCACTGATGTCAACACACTTCTTACATGGGTATTCCAAGTTCTTTCTGTAAGCCTAGCAAAAAGGATTTCGGTTGTGCCTCAAACCAGGCATCTGTAGCAGCCATGGAATCAGAAATGGTGTGAAATTTGGTACCCTTGAGTTTTTTCTTCAAGTTTCCAAACAGATGATAGTCGGAGCGAGCTAGATCTGGTGAATAAGGTGGGTGGTCAACCAGCTGGAAGCCCAGTTCTGCCAGTTTTGCCGTGGTCACTTGTGCAGTGTGAGTGGAGGCATTGTCTTACAGGAACAAGATTCCTTTGGACAGCTTGCCGCAGCTTTTGGCCTTCAGAGCTGCCTTCAGTTGTTCCAAATGTTCATTGTAATAGCTTGCATTGATGGTGGAACCCTTTTGAAGGTACTCCACTTGCAGCACACCCTCCTTATCCCAGAATACAGATGCCATCACCTTAATGGGTGATTTTTGCTTCCTGAACTTTTTTGGGCGAAGAGAACCACTGTGCCTCCACTCTTTTCATTGCTCCTTGTTTTCAGGGTCATACAAATAAATCCAGGTCTCATCCATAGTGATCCAGGAAGTTATCAGTCCGGAAACGCTGACAAATGGACCTGGAAGTTTAGGGTCCCACTTTGCAGATAGCTTCCTCCAAAATATCCAAATGTTCATGGATAAGAACACAAAATCATTCACGGGAAATCCCTATGATGTCTGCTATTGCTTTAGCTGAAATTCATTGATTCTTAGTATGCGGTTGTGCACAGCATCGACGATCTCCGGAACAACCACTCTCGGTCGTCCAGGACGTTCCTCATCACTGGTGCTGAAGTGGCCTGTTTTAAATTTGGCAACCCAGTTCTTAACTGTGGAATAATGTCTGTGGCATATCACCATGAATATCCTTTGCGGACTTTCCTTGCAGAAACAAGAATTTTATCACTCCTCTGCTCTCAGTTGCTGTGAATATTGCATTAAACTCTGCCATTTTGATTTCCCACGTGCATAGAACACCGTTTCCATAAGATTCAAATGTGAAATCTTGAAAACATATATTAGACACATAAGGCTTTCATGTGATGTAATATGTGTTACCATAAAAACAAAAAAAGATCACAAAGCCAAAGATTTATCAGCAGACCGTCGTACAGGATGAGCACCCACATAGCTCTCTATATAAAGGATGAGCCGTCATATAGCTCTATATACAAAACAAGAAAGCCTGCGGAGACACCATCACATGTTTCTCAACACTGACAGGAAACTAACCAGGTCTTTCACTGGGAAGGAACAACCACGGGAAGGGCAGTCTCCAGTCAAGGAGACCACCTATGTCAAACATGGTATCCATCCACAGACAGCTGTTTCGGGGTATTTGCCCCTCATCAGTGTGGAGTAGGAATCTGGCTAGTGGGAGCAAAAAGTGTAGTCTTTTACTAGGCAATGCTCCCACTAGCCAGATTCCTACTCCACACTGATTCCTACTCCACACCAGACAGCTGTTTCCGGGTATTTGCCCCTCATCAGTGTGGAGTAGTCTTCTACTAGGCATTGCTCCCACTAGCCAGTTTCCTGATGAGGGGCAAATATCCCGAACCAGCTGTCTGTGGATGGATACCATGTTTGGCATAGGTGGTCTCCTTGACTGGAGACTGCCCTTCCCGTGGTTGTTCCTTCCCGGTGAAAGACTTGGCTAGTTTCCTGCTAGCGTTGAGAAACATGTGATGGTGTCTCCGCAGGCTTTCTTGTTTTAAATATTTCCCAGGGGACATTGCTCTAGAATTACTGCGTTGTGAAACACGTGATGGTGTCTCCGTGGTGTTGGATGTTGATCTCCCTAAGGTCAACCATCCTTGCTTATGTAGTCTTCTACTAGGCATTGCTCCCACTAGCCAGTTTCCTACTCCACTCTACCATTCTGTATTGCCAGCAGTGGAGCTCCAGGAAAGCTCCCAATTCAGAGATGTGCACAGCTGTTAATGGTGCAAACATTATAGTGAGGGTAATCTCACTTGCCCTTATTATAATCTACCTATCAGTATGTCATAGACTAATCTGTACACTGCATGTGCTATGTTTCACTGTACTAATCACACCTGCACATCGCCATATCAGTTTTACCATATAGTAAACACAGTGAATAAAATATCCCAAAAACAATTGTGCAATCACACTTTTTTTTGCAATTGTTCTGCACTTGGAATTTTTTTGCCGTTTTCCAGTACATTATATGGTAAAACTAATGGATTCATTTAAAAGTACAACTCGTCCCTCAAACGTACGCTCTTATATGGCAAGATTAAAGGAACAATAAAAAAGTGACGGCTCTCGGAAAAAGGGGAGCAAAAAACAAAAACGGAAAATCGCTCGGGGTGAAGGGGTTAAACAAAAGACATTTTAGGACTTTTCCATTACCATATAAATGAATAGATTTGGAACCTTTTATTTCCATTATGTTATCCTAAAATGCATTAAAATCATGAAACTACTGGAAATGTGAAGCAGAGCCTTAGGGGTACTTTGCACACTACGACATCGCAGCTGCGATATCGGTGGGGTCAAATCGAAAGTGACGAACATCCGGCGTCGCTGTCGACATCGTAGTGTGTAAATCCTTTTAGCTACCATTAACGAGCGCAAAAGCGTCGTAATCGTATGATCGGTGTAGTGTCCGACATTTCCATAATTTCGCTGTAGCGACAGGTACAATGTTGTTACTCGTTCCTGCGGCAGCACACATCGCTGTGTATGAAGCCGCTGGAACGAGGAACATCTGCTTACCTGCCACCGGCAGCGATGCGGAAGGAAGGAGGTGGGCGGGATGTTTACGTCCCGCTCATCTCCGCCCCTCCGCTTCTATTGGCCGGCCGTTGTATGACATTGCTGTGACGACGCACGACCCGCCCCCTTAGGAAGGAGGTGGTTCGCCGGCCAGAGCGGCATTGCAGGGCAGGTAAGTGCATGTGAAGCTGCCGTAGCGATAATGTTCGCTACGGCAGCTATCACAAAATATCGCAGCTGCGACAGGGGCGGGCACTATCGCGCTCGGCATCGCTACCATCGGCATGCGATGTCGTAGTGTGCAAAGTACCCCTTAGAATGTAATGTAAAGATACTGGAATGGGGCGGAGTGATGTAGCTGAACTGAGCGGATGCACATGAGAGCTGCTCCCACCATCCTGCATATCCTGATATTGTTGCCTGATTGCCTGTTCTCCCTTGCCTGCAAAGTGCTTCCCGAGGTAGGGGACACTCTAGAGGCCAGCGATTCCACCGGAGCTGTCCCCCAGCTCCTGACGGAGGATATTGTACCAAATGAGGCCGGAGAGTGAGACGAGGCACCAACTTCCCTGCACGAGGCTTTGCAGCTGCATAGCGCCGCGGAGTCCCATCACCCGGCGAACGGCTTACCCCCAGGAGGACGTGGAGGAGCTGTTGGAGGTGGCTTCACAAGTCTGCAGGGGCTAACTGGAGGGGAGATCTGGAGATCGGTGAGCGCCACTAATAATTTTATCATCAGCTGCACCGCCTGCAGCCGGCACATCAAAGGGCCAGCAGCAGTGAACGAGCCATTAACCGAGGCAGCAGGATTGGGGTGGGTGCTCTGAAAAACAGGCCCCTCAGGTCTCCCTCTGACATTGACATAGTACGAAAAAGATATACATTAAGACTCCACGCTGGAGAGGCCTGTATTACTCCTGATTATAACAATCAGGCGCTGTGCTGACTCGGGACTACCCTTTGCTGTAGATACATGTATGTACAGATGCTTCCTGGCTGCCTGAGCTGGATAGGAGAGAAAAGGTGCTCATTTCACTGGACACATATTACAGAGGCACAGGATTAGGTGTACTGGGGTGCAGCAGGAGTGGAGAGTGTAATATACAACGATTCAGCTAGCTGTTCTGAGTCCCCTTAAACAATCTGGAGGCATCAATAAACTCAAGGAGTTTGCCAGGATTGGTCAGGGAGACACTCCTAAGGCCAAGAGGCGTGCTTCTTCCAAAGCCCAGGCGCTGACGGGGGATGGGGATGGAGATCAAGATGACTTAACCCTGAGACAAATGTACGAGCAGCTCATGCAGGCAATATCTCCATGTAAAGGGTGCTTTACACGCTGCGACATCGCTAGCGATTGCTAGCGATGTTGCAAGCATTAGCACCCGCCCCCGTTGTTGGTGCGACATGTGGTGATCGCTGCCGTAGCGAACATTATCGCTATGGGAGCGTCACAAGCACATACCTGTTCTTAGACGTCGCTGTGCCCGCCGAACAATCCCCCCTTCAAGGGGGAGGGGCGTTTGGCGTCACAGCGACGTCACAAACGGCCGTCCAATAACAGAGGAAGGTGGAGATGAGCGGCCGGAACATGCCATCCACCTCCTTCCTTCCTCATTGCCGGTAGACGAAGGTAAGGAGATGATCGTCGCTTCTGCGGTGTCACACATAGCGATGTGTGGTGCCGCAGGAATGAGGAACAACCTCGCTACGTACGAGACAACGATTTTTGGTAAATGAACGACCTCTCATATACCAACGATTTTTGTCTCTTTTGCGATCGTTTAAGGTAGCTCCTGCCTGTCACACGCTGCGATCTCGCTAACGGTGCCGGATGTGCGTCACAAACACCGTAACCGCAACGATATATCGTTAGCGATGTCGCATTGTGTAAATGGCCCTTAAGACCTCCCTTACAGGGAAGATTGAGGAGGTATATTCTGAAGTTGGCCTTTTGCGCCAGGATATGAAGAACTTGAGGACCCGTACTACAGAGGTTGGATTACGGCATCCTACTACCCGGGAGTTACCTGTCATTCTTCAGGTGCACGCTGTCACGTTTAGATTATATTTTTGGATCAAGTAACGTGGCAGCCTGGGTTGACAATGTGGTACATGGAGTACAGGGAATATCATTCTTACATCTGATGTTAACAGACCCCTTTGGCGGTTAAACCCCTTTTGGTTCAAACTAATCAAAGTGATAGGACCCTGGCCCAACTAGAAGACTTCTTAGTAGCTCAACTCAAACCCTGAACAATAATTTGGTGTGGGACACTCTCAACGCTTACCTTCAGGGATGCTTAAAAGAGTTATCTGACATAAACTCAAAAATTTTTGTTCAGCTAATCTGTGCTGTATTGTCATATAAATCACACCTACATTGTTATTTTTTGTTTTCTAACTTTTGTTCCTCTTGAATTCACCCTTTATTCTCTGCAGCTTCTTGTTTACATTCAGATACAGCAAACATGACCACTTCCTGTGCTGAACCTCAGTCAGAGCTGTCACCACCCACCCCAGTGTCCAGCCTCGCCCTCTGCCCGCCCCCTGCACACACACATTCCCTGTCAGTATATTCTGCCCCAGCACCTGACCTATTATCACTACAGCATTGCAAATAACAACCCCACATCGGGCTGTGCACCGCACACGCACACATATGGCTCTGTACCGCACACATATGGCTCTGTACCGCACACATATGGCTCTGTACCGCACATGCACACATATGGCTCTGTACCGCACACGCACACATATGGCTCTGCACCGCACACGCACACATATGGCTATGTACCGCACACGCACACATATGGCTCTGTACCGCACACGCACACATATGGCTCTGCACCGCACACATATGGCTCTGCACCGCACACGCACACATATGGCTCTGTACCGCACACGCACACATATGGCTCTGCACCGCACACATATGGCTCTGCACCGCACACGCACACATATGGCTATGTACCGCACACGCACACATATGGCTCTGTACCTCACATGCACACATATGGCTCTGCACCGCACACACACACATATGTCTAAGTACCGCACACGCACACATATGGCTCTGTACCGCACACACACACATATGGCTCTGCACCGCACACATATGGCTCTGTACCGCACACATATGGCTCTGCACACGCACACATATGGCTCTGCACACATATGGCTCTGAACACGCACACATATGGCTCTGCACACGCACACATAGGGCTCTGCACACATATGGCTCTGCACACGCACACATATGGCTCTGCACACGCACACATATGGCTCTGCACACGCACACATATGGCTCTGCACCGCCCGCCCCCCATCCCCATCGGGAACACATGTAAGGAATACATACTCACTCGTCCTCGGTCCCCGCCGCTCCTGCACGTTCGCGTGCTGTCTGTGCTCTGACGTCACCACTGTGCTGAAGAGAGCTCAGACAGCGGGAGGGACAGTGATGAGAAGCAGCGCTGCGCTGCTTCTCATCAGCACTTTCAAATGTACCGGCATCTGTGATCTGTGATGCCGGTATATCTGAATGTGTGATCCTTAGCAGGGGGGCCGGTGCTGGAGCTGACACCATGGCAGCTGCCGCCAGGCCCCGCCGCCAGGTCACGGACCCCCACAGCAGTGCAGGGGGAGGTTACTGGAGAGTAACAGAGGTGCGGGGGAATGTGTGGGAGGGTGCAGGGAAGGGGGGGGGACTCCACGAACTGTACTTCCCAGCAGGGAGGCGACATGCCGTTCCACATTTGCATGTCAACATGGTCCTGCCCATGTTGACATGAAATGACCGGAAGCAGCAAAATCGCGGCAGGAGCGGGCACATGACCGCTCTGAGCCGGGGGAGAGGGGCTGACAGCAGGGCAGGTAAGTGGTCTCTATCTACTTACCTGCCCCAATGTAGCCCCATAGGGTAATTAAAAAAAGAAGTCAAAGAAGCCGGATAACCCCTTTAACTTCGACCATAGCACATCTTAAACGGATGACAAGGGTGGAGAATGACATAATAGAAAGAAGACTCAGGGACTCGGAGGCAAGATATATATCTAGCCCAACTAATGGGAACAGGGCGGCTTGGTTGCACTCATATAGAACATATGTACAACACTCTGAAACTAAATCTAAACGTAAGCTATTCTTCACCCGACTGTCATACTTTGAACTTGGGAACGAGTCAAACAAATTACTTGCATATATAGATAGGCAGCATAATGCTTCAAATACAGTACTGGCTATACCAAAGGCGGATGGTTCGATTGTCACATCCCCTGAGGGCATCTCACAATGTTTCTACACGTTCTATAAAACTTTGTACAGCTCTAAAAGTGTTCATGGCGTCCAGGATTGTTTGGCATATTTGTCAGATGTAGAATGTCAAACGTTGAGTCAGTCACAACGAGAATTTCTAGAGGCAGACATAACAACAGAAGAAGTAACAACAGCCATCTCAGATATGGCTAGAGGGAAATCTCCCGGTCCAGACGGCCTTCAAATAGACTTTTACGGCAAATATTTGTGACACCTTGGCCCCAGTCCTTCTTGATATTTTTTCACACCATACTCTTGGTGGCTCTCTAACTGCCTCTCTATACAAAGCGCATATTCTTGTACTGAGGAAGGAGGGAAAGGATCACTGGACTGTGGCTCATACCGCCCTATATCATTGGTCAACGTTGACTATAAGATTTTTACCAAAATATTGGCGTCCCAGCTTAATTCTGTTATACTAGATGTAGTGTCCCCGGATGAAACAGGATAAATGCCTGGGAAAAACAACTCTATAAATATTAGATGGGTCCAGTCCATAGTGCAATACACTATGTTGGTCCAGGAAAACGAGTGGGCCTTGGCCTCGCTGGACGCGGCCAAAACATTTGACTCGGTGGAATGGCCATTCTTATCTGCCTGCCGCCAGAGATTCGCTTTTGGCACTAAGTTTAGTAATTGGATCTACATGCTGTATAGATCCCCATCTGTTGTGTCAATTCCTGTTCCGTGTGACTACTGTGTCTGTTTGGGGTAATGCAGGGGTGGGATTCAGCCGGTTCTGTCAGGTTCGGGCGAATAGGTTGTTAAAATAGCAGCCGGTTCCCCGAACCGGCAAGAAACAGCTCCGGCGATCCGGTTCTGTATTTATTTGTGTTAGTGTATTTAAAACACTAGCACAAATGAATCCCCGTACCTCCGCGCCGCACTTCCGGGTTCAGTGGAGCCTGTCTGCTCCCTGACCCGGTGTGCAGCGACTCGCTGACGCTGTTGAGGTCCGGCAGTGTGGGGAGTTAGCTGCTCCTCCTACTGCCGTCTGTCAGCGCCAGTGTCAGTGTGCAGAGTGCAGCAGAGGAAGACAGAGGAGAGTCCACCGCTGCTTGGAGCAGGTAAGCGCTCAGTGAGCCGAAGATGCAGGGAGCAGGGAGAGGAGCCAAATAAGATTGGAGCTATATGGGGAGAGGAGCCGCATAAGATAGGAGCTATATGGGGAGAGGAGCCGCATAAGTAGGGAGCTATATGGGAAATGGACACATATGGGACAGGATCTGCAGGGGAAAAGGAGCATATGGGATGGGATCTGAAGGGGAAAGAGGCCATGATGGGATGGGATCTGCAGGGGGAAGAGGCCATGATGGGATGGGATCTGCAGAGGAAAGAGGCCATGATGGGATGGGATCTGCAGGGGAAAGAGGCCATGATGGGATGGGATCTGCAGGGGAAAGAGGCCATGACGGGATGGGATCTGCAGGGGAAAGAGGCCATGACTGGATGGGATCTGCAGGGGAAAGAGGTCATGATGGGATGGGATCTGCAGGGGAAAGAGGCCATGATGGGATGGGATGTGCAGGGGGAAAGAGCCCATAATGAGATGGGATCTGCTGGGGAAAGAGGCCATAATGGGATGGGATGTGCAGAGGGAAAGAGGTCATAATGAGATGGGATGTGCAGGGGGAAAGAGGCCATAATGGGATGGGATCTGCAGGGGGAAAGAGGCCACATGGGATGGGATCTGAAGGGGGAAAGAGGCCACATGGGATTGGATCTGCAAGGGGAAAAGGCCATATTGGGATGGGATCTGCAGGGGGGAAAAGGCTATAATGGGATGGGATCTGCAGGGGTAAGAGACCACATGGGATGAGATCTGTATGGGGAAGGTCGTCCATTCCAATTTTAGCAGGGCTCCTTTAGTAATAATTTTTAAAAATTGTAGAAAAGCCATTTAATTCAATATGACTGACAGTGACTGGAACAACTGGTACTGGACAGGAGAGTGAAGGTACAGGAGGGTAAGAAGGGGCAAGAGATTTTACTTTAAATTACTTGTATTTTTTGGTTGAGGAAAGTGCGTGAAAATGGGTGTGGCTAACAAAATGGCTGTGGTTACATAATCGGTGTGGTTTTCAAATGTGCGGGGTTTACAGAGAACCTGTTGTTAAAAAATTGAATCCCACCCCTGGGGTAATGGACCAGGAGTCATGGTATCAATCCCACCCCTGGGGTAATGGACCAGGAGTCATGGTATCATTACATGAAAATATTTCTTAGGGAAACCTTGTTCATGGCTAGGAAGTTGATAGCTCTAAGGTGGATGGGAGGTTCAGATCCAACAGTGCGGTCTTGGGTCAAATAAGTTAATTAAATCATACCCTATGGGTGGTGCATTACAATAGGGGATGCCCAGAAAAATTCTACAAAATCTGGAGTCTGTGGAACTCCTTTCCCGACACACTTACAGAAGATTAAAGGGAATGATTGTGACATAGATCCCTCTAGGTGTTAGAATACTGTCCAGCAGTATATGGATATTGAGATGCTGTGTAGCTGTTATTGTTGCCTTTTGTTTTGTTTAGGTTCTTTGATTAGATTAAGTTGTCTGTATACTTAATACAAATCTGTTAAATGTATAAATGCTAGGGTGTATGAACAACAACACTATTTTGTTTTAGGTAAAGCAGGTGCCATGAAAACTACATGACTGCCTATTACTATGTGTAAAATGTCACCATCCATGTACCTGTAACGGTGTACATTATGTCAGCTGTACCGTGTTTGAGTTGTTAATAAAACAAAGGAAAATAAAAGATACAGATATAAATATGGCTTACCATGGCTGCAAAAGGCGCCTCTTGTTGGGGACATTTATTTCCTCCCTTTGTTTGCGTTTTACTAAAATATAAACCAAAAGTGATTATGATCCTAGTTCACATACCAGAGGAGCAATCTCCAACCTTGGAAGAAGCAGAACCTATTACATACTATATGGACAAAAGTATTGGAATGCCTACACATTACACCCAGGGAAGTTATACGAAATCTCATGCTAAATCCCCTCAGTGGTATCAACCACTGAGGACTCTCCGTTCTTTTAAACAATGTTTTTATCTCTACTGGCTAACATGGTACAAAGATATACTTTGCCTGTAAGGGTACCTTCACACTTTAGCGATGCAGCAGCGATTCGACCAGCGATCTGACCTGGTCAGGATCGCTGCTGCATCGCTACATGGTTGCTGGTGAGCTGTCAAACAGGCAGATCTCACCAGCGACCAGTGACCAGCCCCCAGCCAGCAGCGACGTGCAAGCGACGCTGCGCTTACACGGAGCCGGCGTCTGGAAGCTGCAGACACTGGTAACTAAGGTAAACATCGGGTATGGTTACCCGATGTTTACCTTAGTTACCAGCGCACACCGCTTAGCTTACCGTGTGCAGGGAGCAGGAGCCGGCGCTGGCAGCGTGAGAGCTGTGGAGGCTGGTAACGAAGGTAAATATTGGGTAACCACCTTGGTTACCCGATGTTTACCTTGGTTACAGCTTACCGCAGGCTGTCACATGCCGGCTCCTGCTCCCTGCACATTCAGGATTGTTGCTCTCTCGCTGTCACACACAGCTATCTGTGCTTATCAGCGGGAGAGCAATAATAAAAAAACGAACCAGGGCTGTGTGTAACGAGCAGCGATCTCACAGCAGGGTCCAGATCGCTGCTCAGTGTCACACACAGCGAGATCGCTAATGAGGTCACAAAAAAACGTGACTCAGCAGCGATCTCGCTGTGTGTGAAGTACCCCTAACACAATCCCTTGTCATTAACCCCTTCACCCCCTAGGCCTGAAAACACCTTAATGACCGGGCTATTTTTTACGATTCTGACCAGTGTCAATTTTAGGGCTCATGCGTATTGCACTGCAGCGTAAATGCATGCGTCCTGCGTCCCCTGCACAATCTATGTAGATTGTGCATGATACTTGCGCACGTTGCTTTTTTGAATGAAGCGATTTGGATGCTAAAATTTTGACCCAAATCTGTGCGTTCATAAAGCATGTCAATTATTTGTGCGCTTTGGATGCTGCTCCCACTCTGTCTATGGTGGGGGCAGAAGCCAGAGCGCATGAAATCGGCTTTTTTTCTACAGAAAAAATGCATCCATTACGCAGTGTTTCTGCAGCGATTTGAAGCGCACATGTGCTGTCAAATCGCTGCAGAATAATCAGCAGGTACGTGCGAACAAGCCCTAACAGGTAATAACTCTGGAACACTTCAACAGATCCCAGTGATTCTGACATTTTTTGTGACATATTGTACTTCATGATAGTTGCAAATTTAGGCCGATACTTTTGCATTTATTTATGAAAATATTGGACATTTTTATAAATCTGAGTTAAGTCAGAAAATAGTTCCCACATGTCCACTTTACACCAGCACAACGTTTTAAACAATTTTTTTTATTAGGAAGTTAGAAGGGTTCAAAGTTCATTAGCAATTTCTCAATTTTCCAACAAAAATTACAAAACATTTTTTTTAGGGCCCATATCACATTTGAAGTGACTTTGAGAGGCCTAGGTGACAGAAAATACCCAAAAGTGACACCATTCTAAAAACTGCACCCCTCACATTGCTTAAAATTACATACAAGAAGTTTATAAATCCTTTAAGTGCTTCAGAGGAACCAAAGCAATGTGGAAGGAAAAAATGATTTTTTTTATTTTTTTTTAACACAAAAATTTTACTTAAAACATAAAAGTTTGCACTTTCACAAGGATATCAGGAAAAAATGCACCATAAAATGTATTGTGCAATTTCTCCTAAGTACCCCATATGTGGTGGAAATCAATTGTATCGGCGCACTGCAGGGCTTGGAAGGGAAGGAGCTTCATTTGAATTTTTAAAAGCAAAATTAGCTAAAATCATTAGCGGACGCCATATCGCCTTTGGAGACTCCCTGATGTGTCTAAACTGTGGGGCTCCCCCACAAGTGACTAAATTTTGGAAACTAGACTTCAAGGAATTTATCTAGATGGTTGGTGAGCACCTGGAACCCCCGAGGGCTTCACAGAATTTTGTAAGCTGTGAAAATTAAATAAATAATTTTAAACCACAAAAATGTTGTGTTAACGCCAAATTTTTCAAATAAACTAGGGTAAAAGGAGATAGTGAACCATACAAATTATTGTGCAATTTCTCCTGAGTTAAGCAAGCTTTACACGTTGCAATTGCGTGTGCGATCTCGTATGCGATGTGACACGCGCAGGTCGCATATGCGATCTAATGAGATCGCACGTAGTTCGTTTATTTGCTGTCACATGAGTATTAGCAGTATTTGTTTAATTGATCAATTTTTCGTGCGATTTTTTTCGCTCATGTGTTCATTGAGGTTTTTTTTTTTCCCGTGTCTTATGCAAATTTGCCCCAAAGTTGACACCCTTTTTTTTTCACTCAAACCATCAATTAACGCATTAACGTGAGTAAATTGTTTAATCAACCACACCTGACTGAAGAACGTTTTTTTCGTTACTATAAAAGGCCTTCAGGCCTCCAACACACATCCGTTAAAACCACATGCATGTAATATGGGCCATTTTTCAGGTCCTTTTTTTGTTTTTTTGTTGTGTCTTTTAGGCCGTGTGGGCTATGTGTGACCGGCGTATGCTAGCCATGTGTGCGTGTGTAATGCCCGTGTGTGCGTGTGATGTTTAACTGACGTGTGAATGTTTATTCCGTGTGACATGTTCCGTGTTTAATGTTAAAAGTCGTTTTGATTACCCGTTTACAGCAGACAGAGTTGCGCGCAGAGAATGAACTCGGGTGAACTTCACCCGACTTCATTGTCATGCCGCGGCTCTGTCTGTGTCGCGTCCTGATTAGCGGTCACCTGTGAAGGATTCACCGGTGACCGCTAATCCCCAGAGTGACTGAATTGAGCAGCCCTCTCTCATACTCACCGTTCCCCGATCTCCGGCGCGGCGCTGCACAGCTGTTATAAAAACTCCGGCGGCTTTTACTATTTTGAAAAAGCCGTCCGCTCATTAAACAATCTCGTATTCCCTGCTTTCCCCGCCCACCGGCAAATATGATTGGTTGCAGTGAGACACGCCCACACGCTGAGTGACAGCTGTCTCACTGCAACCAATCACAGCCGCCGGTGGGCGTGTCAATATGGAGCAGAGAAATAAATAAATAAATAATTAAAAAAAATCGACATGCGATTCCCCCCATTTTGATACCAGCCAATGTAAAGCCAAACGGCTGAAGGCTGGTATTCTCAGGATGGGGATCCCCACGTTATGGGGAGCCCCCCCAGCCTAACAATATCAGCCAGCAGCCACCCAGAATGGCCGCATCCATTTGATGCGACTGTTCTGGGACTGTACCCGGCTCTTCCCGATTTGCCCTGGTGCGTTGGCAATCGGGGTAATAAGGAGTTAATGGCAGCTCATAGCTGCCAATAAGTCCTAGATTAATCATTCCAGGCGTCTATGAGAAACCCCCAATGATTAACCTGTAATGTAAAGTTAAAAAACACACACAGTGAAAAAATCCTTTATTTGAAATAATAAACACTAACAAATACACCACATATTCACCACTTTATTAAGTCCGCAAAAACCCATCCATGTCCGGCGTAATCCACGGAGGTCCCGCGTCGCTTCCAGCTCTGCTACATGAAGGGGCCAGGAGCTGCAGAAGACACCGCCGCTCCTGTCAGCTCCACGCAGCAACTGAAGAGAGCCGCGCGATCAGCTGAGCTGTCACTGAGGTAACTCGCGGCCACCGCTGGATCCTCCAACTGTCACAGCAAGTCGCCCGAGTGACAGCGATGAAGTCACAGGTGAGTTGCGGTCACAGGTGGAGGATCCAGCGGTGGCCGCGAGTAACCTCAGTGACAGCACAGCTGATCGCGCTGCTATCTTCAGTTGCTGCGTGGAGCTGTCAGGAGCGGCGGTGTCTTCTGCAGCTCCTGGCCCCTTCATGTAGCAGAGCTGGAAGCGACGTGGGACCTCCGTGGATTACGCCGGACATGGATGGGTTTTTGGGGACTTAATAAAGTGGTGAACGAGGGTATTTGTTAGTGTTTATTATTTCTAATAAAGGATTTTTTCACTGTGTGTATTTATTAACTTTACATTACAGGTTAATCATTGGGGGTGTCTCATAGACGCCTGGAATGATTAATCTAGGACTTATTGGCAGCTATGGGCTGCCATTAACTCCTTATTACCCCGATTGCTAACGCACCAGGGCAAATCGAGAAGAGCCGGGTACAGTCCCAGAACAGTCGCATCAAATGGATGCGGCCATTCTGGGCGGCTGCTGGCTGATATTGTTAGGCTGGGGGGCTCCCCATAACTTGGGGCTCCCCATCCTGAGAATACCAGCCTTCAGCCATTTGGCTTTACCCTGGCTGGTATCAAAATGGAGGGAACCGCACGTCGATTTTTTAAAATTATTTATTTATTTCTCTGCTCCATACTGACACGCCCACCGGCGGCTGTGATTGGTTGCAGTGAGACAGCTGTCACTCAGCGTGTGGGTGTGTCTCACCGCAACCAATCATATCTGCCGGTGGGCGGGGAAAGCAGGGAATACGAGATTGTTTAATGAGCGGACGGCTTTTTCAAAATAGTAAAAGCCTCCGGAGTTTTTATAACAGCTGTGCAGCGCCGCGCCGGAGATCGGGGAACGGTGAGTATGAGAGAGGGCTGCTCAATTCAGTCACTCTGGGGATTAGCGGTCACCGGTGAATCCTTCACAGGTGACCGCTAATCAGGACGCGACACAGACAGAGCCGCGGCATGACAATGAAGTCGGGTGAAGTTCACCCGAGTTCATTCTCTGCGCGCAACTCTGTCTGCTGTCAACGGGTAATCAAAAACGACTTTTAACATTAAACACGGAACATTTCACACGGAATAAACATTCACACGTCAGTTAAACATCACACGCACACACGGGCATTACACACGCACACATGGCTAGCATATGCCGGTCACACATAGCCCACACGGACCAAAAAACACGACAAAAAAACAAAAAAAGGACCTGAAAAATGGCCCATATTACACGCACGTGGTTTTAACGGATGTGTTTTGGAGGCCTGAAGGCCTTTTATAGTAACGAAAAAAACGGGCATTACACACGCACACACGGCTAGCATTGACGTCACAAAGTTGGAATAACAAAATCGTATGAGGGATGTCACACGTTTCAAATGACTAGGTTCGTGCAATAAAACGTACAATGTTAGAGAAATAAACGACGTGTATAAGATCAACGTATTTGGTTCAATCTTGATCGCACGTAGGTGTCACACGCAAATACGTCACGAACGATGCCGGATGTGCGTCACTTACAACTTGACCCCGACGACAGATTGAAAGATCTATTGAAGCGTGTAAAGCAGGCTTTAGCCAGTACCCGAAATGTGGTGGAAAACTACTTTTGAGGCACAGTACAAAATGAAGAAGAGAAAGAGTGCCATATTGGAGTGCAGATTTAGTTAAAATGGTTTGTGGGTGCCATGTCACATTGGTAGAGCCCCTCAAGTGCCAAAACAGCAGAAATCTCCCACAGTGACCCCATTTTACAAACTGCACCCCTCAATAAATTCATTCAGAGGTACAGTGAGCAAACAAATTTTATACAATTGGGCGGTAAACAAAAATAATTACATTTTTACAACTACAATGTTGTGCTAACCCCAAATTTCCAATTTGCACAAGGGGAATAGGTAAAAAATGTCCTATAATGTGTTACACAATTTCTCCTGAACATGACAATACCCCACATGTCATTTTACAGTAGTGTTTGGCTACACGACAGGGCTCAGAGAGGAAGGAGCACCATTTGATTTTTGGAGCACAGATTTTCCTAGAATAGTTTGTGGACACCATTTGCAGAGCCACCATGTGCCAGAAAAGAAGAAATCCCCCTCAAGTGACCACATTTTGGAAATTTCACCCCTCTGGGAATTCAACTACAGGAGTAGTAATGATTTAGTCTCTAGGGTATGTGCCCGCGATCAACACACGCCATGTTCTGGATGCAGAGTGTCTTCTCCCGCAGAGACACAAGTGCACTACTCAGGAGGCGGCAGCTGCCCATGCCCACGATCAGGGTTTGGGACACTGTGGACTTTCACTCTGTTTTCCCAGCTGAGAACACTCGCATCTCTGCAGCATAAATACTGCATCTAGGGAAGCAGCTCCACAGGTCAGTTTACGATGTATAGAAAAGAAGTACATTGGACATGGGATTTACAGTCAAATGAAAAAGTTTGGGCACCCCTATTAAAGTTAACCTTTTTTCTTTATAACAATTTGGGTTTTTGCAACAGCTATTTCAGTTTCATATATCTAATAACTGATGGACTCAGTAATATTTCTGGATTGAAATGAAGTTTATTGTACTAACAAAAAATGTGCAATCCGCATTTAAACAAAATTTGACCGGTGCAAAAGTATGGGCACCCTTATCAATTTCTTGATTTGAACACTCCTAACTACTTTTTACTGACTTACTAAAGCACTAAATTGGTTTTGTAAGCTTATGAGGTTTGAATTTCATAGGCAGGTGTATCCAATCATGAGAAAAGGTATTTAAGGTGGCCACTTGCAAGTTGTTCTCCTATTTGAATCTCCTATGAAGTGTGGCATCATGGGCTCCTCAAAACAACTCTCAAATGATCTGAAAACAAAGATTATTCAACATAGTTGTTCAGGGGAAGGATACAAAAAGTTATCTCAGAGATTTAAACTGTCAGTTTCCACTGTGAGGAACATAGTAAGGAAATGGAAGAACACAGGTACAGTTCTTGTTACGCCCAGAAGTGGCAGGCCAAGAAAAATATCAGAAAGGCAGAGAAGAAGAATGGTGAGAACAGTCAAGGACAATCCACAGACCACCTCCAAAGACCTGCAGCTTCATCTTTCTGCAGATGGTGTCAATGTGCATCGGTCAACAATACAGCGCACGTTGTACAAGGAGAAGCTGTATGGGAGAGTGATGCGAAAGAAGCCGTTTCTGCAAGCACGCCACAAACAGAGTCGCCTGAGGTATGCAAAAGCACATTTGGACAATCCAGTTACATTTTGGAAGAAGGTCTTGTGGACTGATGAAACAAAGATTGAGTTGTTTGGTCATACAAAAAGGCGTTATGCATGGAGGCAAAAAAACACGGCATTCCAAGAAAAGCACTTGCTACCCACAGTAAAATTTGATGAAGGTTCCATCATGCTTTAGGGCTGTGTGGCAAATGCCGGCACCGGGAATCTTGTTAAAGTTGAGGGTCGCATGGATTCAACTCAGTATCAGCAGATTCTTGACAATAATGTGCAAGAATCAGTGACGAAGTTGAAGCTACGTAGGGATATTTCAGCAAGACAATGATCCAAAACACCGCTCCAAATCTACTCAGGCATTCATGCAGGGGAACAATTACAATGTTCTGGAATGGCCATCCCAGTCCCCAGACCTGAATATCATTGAACATCTGTGGGATGATTTGAAGCATGCTATTCATGCTCGGCGACCATCAAACTTAACTGAACTGGAATTGTTTTGTAAACAGGAATGGTCAAATAGACCTTCATCCAGGATCCAGGAACTCATTAAAAGCTACAGGAAGCGACTAGAGGCTGTTATTTTTGCAAAAGGAGGATCTACAAAATATTAATGTCACTTTTATGTTGAGGTGCCTATACTTTTGTACCGGTCAAATTTTGTTTAAATGCGGATTGCCCATTTTCTGTTAGTACAATAAACCTCATTTCAATCCAAAAATATTACTGAGTCCATCAGTTATTAGATATATGAAACTGAAATAGCTGTTGCAAAAACCCAAATTGTTATGAAGAAAAAAGGTTAATATTAATAGGGGTGCCCAAACTTTTTCATATGACTGTATATCAATCCATCCACTGTGCTTGTACCGCACAATGCAGCGGTTTGGACACAGTGAAAATACGGAGCATCCAATATGCTGCTATTCCTTCTTGAGGGCAAGCACCCTTAAAGGTAATCCCGATGCAAGCGCTCAGAGTAGAGCACAGGATAAATATGACCCGCGCCGTACTGCGTTCTTTTAGAGACAGAATGAACAAATCAACAGCAGTTGAACTACTGGCTTTCTTTATTTAATTTTTTACACCGTTCACCTTGCAGTATAGGTGATTAGGTGGCTTTATTCCTCTGGTCAGTACGATTACTGAGATTCCAGATTTATATAGTTTTTTTTATGTTTGGCAACGATCACATTAAAAAACGCTCTTTACAAAACAAAGTTTTTTTGCATCACCAGATTTTGAAGGCTATAGTTTTTTTTATTCAGTCATGTGAGGACTTTTTTTGCAGGATGAGTTGGAGTTTTTATTGATACCATTTTTGGCCACATAATTTTTGATTGCTTTCTAATTTCACTTTTTGTGAGGCAGAATCAAGAAGAAACAGCAACTCAGGAATATGTTGTTTTTTTTCCGTTGTTTACCGTGCTGTAAAAGTGATAAGATAGCTTTATTCTGAAGGCCAGTATGATTACTGCGATACCATATTTATACAGGTTTTTTTGTTTTGCTGCTTTTACACCATAAAAACTATTTTCCACGGAAAAAAACAGTTTTTGCATTGCTGTATTTTGACAGCTATAACATTTTTATTTTTTGGCTAATAAAGCTGTATGGTGGCTTGTTGTTTGCAGGACAAGATGATGTTTTCATCTGTACCAGTTTCATTTATATATGACTTTTTGATCACGTTTTATTCCCTTTTTTTGACAGCTGTATGTTAAAAAGACATTGTTTTTCATTTTTTTTTATCAAGTACACTGAAGGGGTTAGCTCGGATTGTTATGAACGCGACAATGCCAAATATGTGTACTTATTTATTTATTTTTTACACAAATAAAAGTGGACTATTTTTATTATTTTTCTTCATTATTTTCTGATTTTTTTTTAAGATATATACTTTAAAAAAAAACTTTTTTTTTCCTTTTTTACTTAGACCCTTTATGGGACAGAACACCACAATGCTATGTTCGCAGATGCAATGTTCTGCAGTGCTCGATCACTGCAGGACATTGCAGCTGTCAGCGCTGCACTGAGAAAGACTGTGTGATCACACTGCAGGCATTATCACACAGGTTCTCCATAAGCTCTCTGTAGTCAGGTGACCCGGAAGTCATCATGATGACCTCGAGTCACTAAGACATTGATAGGGCCCTCGCAATTACATCGTGGGGGTCCCGATCAGAGGGGAGCGCATCAGGAACCATCCCTGGTTACGAGGGCAGGGGCTCGGCTGTTGGGTAAACTGAGTCACCGGCTGCAAATCGCGGGCGCACAGCCCCTTGTGCCCTCACAATTGCTATGACGTATCGGTACATCCCTAGTCATTAAGGGGTTAATATGGAGCTGCTTTCCCTTTGCAGATATTACAGCTTCCACTCTTGTGGAAAGCTTTTTAAAGAATTTTGGGGTCTTTCTAAGCAGATTTTTGTCCATTCATCCATAAGAGCAATTAATCAGGTCAGCCACTTATGATGCACAAAAGGTCCTGGCTTGCATTCCCTAAGTTCATCCTAAAGGTGTTTGATGGAGTTAGGGTGCGCTCACATTAGTGTTTAAAACAGACGAGTGCAATGCTAGAAAATCTCGCATTGCACTCCCACCAATGTTATTCAATGAGGCAGAGCAGATCTGCAATTTTCTTTTATGCCGATTTGGCATGATTAAACAATCGCAGCATGCTGCAAATGGCTCTGAAAATCGGATCATGCGTACCCATAAATGTCTCTGGGTGCGTGTGAATTATCGGACTGCACTGATGTCATCACAGTCAAATACAAACAGGGACAGGCAATGGAGAAGATGGAGAGATTAATCTCTCCATGTTCTCTTCACCTGTGCTCTAATTCTGACATGTGAGAAAATCGCATCACAGTAGAATGACACTCTGCTTATACTCACAGCAGAGTTTGGGCCGAGTGTCATTAGCATATTGTATCCATTTTGCTCGCATCGGATGCCATATGCTTGACTGACCCCGGCCTCAAAGGGAAATTTCCAGCAATGCTCTGCTATTTGATTGATAGGTACAACTGGGGCTGGAATATGTGTGTAGTGTCTTGCTATCTATTCCCGCCCCTGTCTGTCTGTCTGGCCTTCTTTCCCGTGTTGGTGTCATAGACGTTAATTCCGGCATGAGAGCAGTAGCATTTATAAGTATTACAGAAAACGCTTCACTAAGATGGCATTGGAGTCGGCGCTTGCGCATAGCGCTATCTCCGGTTCCATCTTTGTGAACACTGTGTCTTCCTGTATAGGACTGTCATATGAACTATGTGAGGGTGCTGCATGCGCCCTCGGATCTTCTGTTCTCGTGACCACACCCAGAAGAAGACGATCTGCACAATATTTACAAATGAAAATGCGCAAACGACTGAATTAACGTCCATGATAACGACAAGGAAAGAAAGGACAGGCAGGCAGATAGGGGCGAGAATAGATATAAAGTCCCGACCTACATGTTCCCGCCCCTGGACCCTAGCACCAGTATAGCACTGGCTTTACTTTATATATGAAAATCCTGCTGGTTGGTTCCTTTTAAGGTCAAGACTGAGGGCCAGTGAAGTTTCTTCCACACCAAATTCAACCAACCATGTCTTTTTTTGGACTTTCATGAACTGGCTTGTTACAACAGCTACATACTCTGATAATCTACGATGAATTCAGTAATCTCTTAGAACAATCTATTTTTGAATAAATGTATGCAGAAATAGACTGTCCATTTAGTTATGAGATTGTATACTCCTGTGGCAATGGATTAAAAAGAAAAACCTGAATTGAAGGATTAATGAGTTCCCATACTTGCCCACAAAGTGTGAGGCATCATTCACATGCCCGTGTTGTATGTATGTGTAGTATCCGTGTTTTTTTTAAGGACAGAATATGTACACATTATAATCTATGGTGCTATTGACATGTCAGTTTGTCCATGGAAAACTCATGGAGACATGTCAGTTTATTCAGAGTCACAAATGAAAAATGCTAATACAAATCTATGTGAAGGGTTTCCCGGCCTATGACGTATGGATAAGTCATGGCAATTGCGCGGGGCACAGGAAATGTGCCCATACAATTGCCACCGTTACTTCAGCTTACATGACAGCTAAGGCTGTTTTCACACTTGCGTTGAATGGCATCCGTTGCAATCCGCCGCCTTGAGGAATTACGGTAACCGTTGCAGGAATCCGTTTATTCCTCATAGGCTTCTATTAAGGGCGGATTGCAACGGATGGTCTTCCATTGCATCCGCCCCACGGCGGTTGAGTTGTTTTGACGGTGACCGTCAGTGCCCGTCGGGCGGAAGGAATGCTGAATGTAACGTTTTTTGTTGCTGTAAAAAAACGCACTCCGCAGGATTCCATCAGGATCCGTTAAGAGGCATAATGAATGTCTATGGTGCTGGATTCCGTCGCCATGCATTTAGCAACGGATTCCAGTGCAGGATTCTGTCACGTTCTGTGAAGGTAGCCTGAGCTATAAATTGTTTGTTCAAACGTAATAAGAATATCTGTGTATGTAAATAATCAAAATGTAGATGTCATTGCATAATTATCTGTGTGTCTATATGATAATTGCACAGACGCCATAATATGATTCTAGGTTGTATATTCAGGAAAGGGTTAACTGAGAAGATGATGAAGCCAAGGTACAAATGAACAAGGGAGATATTCATCAAGTTAATTCGGAGACTTATCAGTGGTTTCACACACAGAAAGAAGGAATAATGAGCAGAGAGGTATTTTATAACATACTGGGAAAAACTGGGCAGTTGAATACTTCCTACTCCCTGTTCTAGTTTCAAGGTAAATGTTGCATTCTGTATAATTGAGTCTCTTTCAATACACGAGTCAAGTCTATGACATTGGCTCATACAGTGAACACGTTTTGTGTGATCATTGTCTGATTCAGTATTATCTGGGGGGGGTTCCCGTGACCGAAGATAGCGAGTTAGGATGTTTAAAAATTGGTACAGCTGACCAAGTCCGGAGGCTGGGACTTGTTTGTATGTGCATATGCATTCTTGTACGACCTCCTCCGTGACACGGAAGATTTTCACATGACCGAAGATAGTGAGTTAGGACAATAAAAAATATTGGTGCGGCTGACCAAGTCCAGAGGGAATACATTTTGTAACCCTCCTCAGTGACACGGGACCCTTATTACTATATAGCTGAGGAGTAGCCAGCTAGTATAGAGGTGTGACCTTAAGTTCCGGCCAGACTATAACGCACACCGCATAGTCATAAATTAGTGTAATCCGGACACCACCAAGATAGCAAAAATGTTCAGAAAGAAAGCTGAAAGGCCTGAAGGTAACAAGAGATTGTTGCTTGATGCGAAGTTGTTTGGTAGAGTATCGTAGGCATTGCTATCAGAAGGATATATTGAGGTCAAAGATGAAGATGAGCAAGGGGATGTTGTGTTTTACTATAGGTCACCCAAGTCTGAGGACGGATATGAGGGTCCTCCGGCAGGTTGTTTTGTTGCTGCCCCACAACCTGATCCCCATTCTATTTCCCTCATAGATGCTGCAGTCCCACCCACTGGCCAGAATCCCTTAACTCTTTCTGTACAGCCCACACTGGCCTTAGTTCCCTCTGTCCCAGCACCCACCTCACAGTTAGTAAAGCCAACGCCCACTATTCCCACACTGACCCCGCCCACTCCTGCCTCTATTCATCCAGAAATACCAATTGAGAAACCACCCCCATACGACCCAGCTAGCTGCACATGTTACCAGTGTGGCTATCAGAACACAGACTGGAGAGATGGCTGTAATAATTGTGCAGCTCATCGCCTGTCCCAATCCTCCCTGTTTTAACTCCGGGAGGAGGTTACTATGTGCCTCCTCTACATCAGAAAACAACCGAACAGACTCAGGAGCTGTTATCCACACCCATACCCCTGGTCCCTCCCATACCTACAATGCCGTCTCCCCCCCCACCGGCCAGTCTGATGCCACACTCCTCAGGCACCAATCCCCTCCCCTTGCATCCCCCTCCTTCCTATAGGATACACAGTGAGCCTTACTCCGAACGATCCCGGCCCCGTCCAGAGTTGTTTAACCCACGATATGTTCAGTTGCTTGCTACGCCCGGAGGGGCTCGGATTTTGTTTAGGATAGGGATGGGAGATTTGCTTACACAGGAGACAGGGGTGTATGTTAATCCGGCTAATTCAAATTTGCATCATGCTGGGGGTGTGGCCCGGCAAATAGTTTTGCAGGGTGGTCAAATAATCGAACAAGAATCAGATGAATATGTCAGACAGCATGGTTGTGTTGAATGGTGTAACTTGAGGAGGTACCCTTCCGGCAGCCTATATTGTTCATGCTGTAGGCCCCCAGTTTGATCCCATGCATCCCCGGGATTCTGAAAATGTTCTCAGGAACTGTATAAACCATTCAATTGTTTATGTCTCTAATCTGGATGTTACTTTGCTGACCCGTAGAAGTGTTTCACTGCCCTTGATATCTGCTGGTTTATTTGGTTTTCCTGTGGAGAAGGCTCCATTGTTGAAAGCATATTGTCTACAATCAGAGGTTCTAATTTTCATTTGGAGGAGGTCAGGTTAGTGTTGGATGGAGAACTTGCTGTCTATCAAGCAGTAGCAACAGCTCAACGAGAGGACTCGGTTCCCTTGCCAACAGTACCTCATGTGTCAGTCAAGACTGACACAGAAAGCCATTCGGAGTATTCAGTAGACTCCGAACCCGACGAGGAACAGTCCACACCCAAATATGTCCCCTTCAACTCCACCCAGCCAGCAGCATTAATCCACCGCCTGCCAGATCCCGAAATTAACCCTATGCGATTTTATAGGGAAATGCTACAGGTCCATCAGTGGTATTTAGCTGCTCAGAAGAACTTTGTCAATCTCACCAAGGTAAAAGCGGGAGACAGTTTTTGGCCCTTAAAGCCACAGTGTATCTAACAGCAACCAAACCCTATTGTGAATCTTTACCGGTCTAACATCAGATCCAATCAGCATTTTGGCAATAATCAACGTGGCCAACAAAGCTAGTATTTGAGAAGTTGGCGTTGTGGCCAGCCCAGTCACTATCGGAGAGAGTGTTGAACTCCACAATCCCAATTTATGGTTATGTACCCTCAAAACCATGACCAAAACCTGCAGCACATAAATCCACAATGAAGGTGTGGCCAACCAGATTCTACTGTGATGGTCAGTTCAAACCAGGGGTTTTATACATGTGTAACTTTAGATGTCGCAGGGGCCCCTATTAAATTTATGGTGGACACTAGGGCAGCCAATTCTATTCTTAAAATATTTGATATACCACCTGATCACACCCTACCTTTTCCTAATGACGTCCTTACCCTGGTGGGCGTAGATGGATTACCCACTACGCATACTCTGACCATTCCTCTACCGGTAGTATCTTTCCCAATAATTTACAACCAGTTTGTGCTGTCAAAAAAATAATCTGTCTAGTTAATTTACTAAAATCTGATTTGTTAAATAAATTAAAGGCCGCCATAAATTATGATGGTGAAGGAGGTATTACTCTCACCCTAATTAAACTAAATTCCCCAGAAGGGTGTGAAGAGACTTGCCCCCTACAGGCACTCCCTATTGTAATTCTCTCTATTCCATGTGCAAAAAATTATGGTCAAAAGGGCCTAATGATGTGGGTAAATTCCCTGTAGATTTATTAATGATCCACCTGAAGCCAGGTGTGTCTTTTCCCAGAGTATCACAGTATCCCTTTAAATCAGCCCCAGCAGATCTCCCAAGATACCGCCCACAGTCCGGGCTGCACCCACGAGTCTGCCCCAACCTCCTCTAATGAAACAAAGGAGAGCCCCGGAATGCTTGCCCCCCTTCCTTTCTGCCCCCCTCCAGTTTTCCTGTTAGCTCCAGTGATCCCTATCCCAAGCCACCCGTTCTAATGATGCTTTCCATTCCACCCCATCAATCTTAGAGTTTCTGTAATATATGTTTCTGTAGTGAAAGTTATTTTCTGTGACTATAATAAAAGTTCTGTCCATGGGCTTTCCAGTATCTGTAATGTTGTTTTTTTTCCCACCAGCCATTCTGACACCGCGCACTGAGGTGGGGGCCTATATAAGCCCGCAGGGATGAATGGGAGGGTGTAATCATTGTAAGCTACAGCAGACTGTAGTTTATTAGAAGTTGTAGAGAAAAAAAAAAAAAACTGACAAAGTAGAGAAAAAGGAAAAAAAAAATGGTTTCAGTATAGATTTAAAGGGCTGCATGTGTTTCACTTTTTACTGATAAGTGATTTTCTCGGCTGGTAGGGTGGGTTTTGTTTAACCCTTACAGTTCAAAATTTCACAGCAGATTATTAATAGTATCCTGCTAATACCTAAATAATTAAATTAATTTTTCAGAAACAAAAAAAATTGAAATATGCAAATTAGTTTTTTTTTGTTTTTATGGTCATGTTTTTGTTTTGTGTTTCTGCATACAAACTGCCAGTATTAATTACTTTCTTTTATAGATACAGAATATATACGAACCGTGTTGTCTATTGTAATGTTTCAAAATTCCCCAGAAGTGTATAAGTTATATTCATCATTTGTTTAATCATATTGTCTGCTGTTATAAAACTATACATTTTGTCAAATTGGTACATAAAACCAAAAAATAATGGGGGGGAAGAATATATTTATTATATTTTCCAGCAGAAGAAGGCGCAGCAGACATATTGGATAGGCTTTAAAGCTGGCCTTTCTTTTGCAACAATTATATCATGTTTACTGGACTACTATAAAATATGTTTGTTATAAGAATGATCTAAGTCATATTTCTTTTAGTTTTTGTTTTTATAGATGGAATCAGATGCTGGTCGATTCTGCACTGGATATGCTACAGTTTACACAGCATGATGTAGTCTAAATTTGAACCACTCCCTCCCCTCCTATCGGTACAGGAGGAAGTGATGTATTAATGCCCTCTCTGGTGGGTGGAGCAGAAGTAGGTAAAATAGTTGAATGTGTATGTAGAATGTAGATCTTTCCCGTTGTCAAATGAGCTAGGTACGCTGAAGATAAAGTCTAGATTTGAGCTGATGGAATCGGATGGAGATCCCCGCACAGGTACAGCTGACCAAGAAGCAGTGAACGGGCCTAGAGTTGAGGAGTCCTTTACCAATGCATATGGACCATACCTCGGTGGCACCTGTCACGTCAGTGACTACTGTCACTCCTTGTGTTCTTAAATCCCTACAGCAGGGGTGGGGAACCTTTTTACTACCGGGGGCCATTTGGCAATTTCTACGAACCTTCGGGGGCCGCACCAAATTATCAATGTGAAAATAACAGTGCTATATATGGCCAAACAATTAATTAACTCACCCTTACTGTGGTGGTCGAAGCTGTTTCTCTTTGGTTCGACTGTGATGTTCGGCAATACTAATCATGTTGCTTCTGACAACTGCTTTTCCAGATTTGTCTCGGTGTGGAGCGCAGTCAACTCTTTGTATATACATCACAGGAGACGCTGGAGGAACATACATAACTGGAGGGGCTGAGGGCATATACATCACATAGGAGACGCTGGGACTGACGTATACACATCAGATAGGAGACGCTGGGACTGCTGTATATACATCACAGGAGATACTGAAGGCACATATATCACATGAGGAGCTGGGGACATATATATACCCCCTGTGATGTAAATGCCCCCAGCCCCTCCTGTGCTGTGTATGTCCCCAGTGTCTCCTGTGATGTGTATGCCCCCAGCATGTCCTGGACATACACATCACAGGAGACGCTGGAGGCAAACACAACACAAGAGGGGCTGAGGGGCTGGGGGGCATACACAACACAAGAGGAGTTGGAGACATAAACACAAGAGGGGCTGCTGGGGCGTACACAATGCAAGAGGGGCTGCTGGGGCGTAAACAACGCAAGAGGGGCTGCTGGGGCGCACACAACGCAAGAGGGGCTGCTGGGGCGCACACAACGCAAGAGGGACTGCTGGGTTGCACACAATGCAAGAGTGGTTGCTGGGGCGTACACAACGCAAGAGGGGCTGGGGGCACAGACATCACAAGATGGGCTGGGGGCACAGACATCACAAGAGGGGCTAGGGGCACAGACATGACAAGAGGGGCTTGGGGCACAGACATCACTGAGGGGAGGGAGACATCACTGAGGGGGGGGAGACATCACTGGGGGGGTGGAGAAATCACTGGGGGGGCGGGAGACATCACTGGGGGGGGCAGGAGACATCACTGGGGGGGCGGGAGACATCACTGGGGGGACGGGAGACATCAATGGGGAGGGTGGGAGACATCACTGGGGAGGGTGGGAGACATCACTGGGGGGGTGGGAGACATCACTGGGGGGGTGGGAGACATCACTGGGGAGGGCAGGAGACATCACTGGGGAGGGCAGAGACATCACTGGAGGGAATGGGAGCACGGACAGCACTTTCAGAGCACAGACATGACTGGGGGAACAAAACACTGGGGGTTATACACAGCATTGGGAGGGCACACGGCACGGGGCAGGCTGCACAAAGCACTTGCAGAGCCCTGACATCACTGGGGGGATACAGCACTGAGCGTTGCACACAGCTCTGGGAGGGGGTGGTACACAGAATTGGAAGGCCCCAAAGGACTGGACGGTCACAGAGGGCAGCGAGCACACAGCGGCGGGACTGCGGGCAGCGGGCACACAGCGGCGGGAGTGCGGGCAGCGGGCACCCAGGCACCCAGCAGCGGGAGTGCGGGGGGCGGGAGTGTGGGCAGCGGGCACACAGCGGCGGGAGTGCGGGCAGCGGGCACACAGCGGCGGGAGTGCGGGCAGCGGGCACACAGCGGCGGGAGTGCGGGCAGCGGGAGTGCGGGCAGCGGGCACACAGCGGCGGGAGTGCAGGCAGCGGGCACACAGCCGTGGGATGGCGGGCAGCGAGCACACAGCGGCGGGAGTGCGGGCAGCAGGCACACAGCGGCAGGCGTGCAGGCAGCGGGCACACAGCGGCGGGAGTGTGGGCAGCAGGCACACGGGCAGCGGGCACACAGCTATAGTGCCGTACAGGAGGAGGCGGCACTATCTGTACCTACATCTTGTACAGGGGGAGGAGGCAGCACTCTCTGCAGTGTCTGCACCTAGATCCCGTGGAGGGGGAGGCGGCACTTTTCACAGAGGGGGGCGGGCACACACACACCGCTGAGCACGCTGACACTGGACAGCGGCGCATGTGATGAATTAAAAGGCCGGCAAACTACAAGACCACAGCGTCAGACCCAGAACTGCAGCCCCCGGGAATCTGCCAGGGGGCCGCATAAAAGGTTCCCTACCCAGCCCTACAGGAACAAGCGAATCAACAAGGAATGGAGTGCGAGACGCAGGGAGAAAGGCTGACTGAGGAAGGTCTGTGGATAAAGGGCGGTAAGCTTTCTCTGCCATGAGATCTCTTCTCAATGATGGCCCAGGTAACATGGACTAAAATCTGTGAAAGACGGATATCAGTGTGCGCTTAGGTGACACCAGGGTTCAGTACCCAGATGGGCAGACTCACCCAGTCTTGTAAAACACGTCTTTAAATGTGCAAAAAACTGTAAAGAATCCGCAGAAACAACATACACATGCTCTAACCATTTTTAGAGACTGCAAACTGATCATAGATGTATATCATGAGCACGTTGTATGCAAGCCTGTGCGTGTTGTTTAGATTTCTCTCCAAGTTTGGTCAGAGGCATTCCAGTGCAGAAAATGACGTCATTGCTGAAAATCCACATAATGCAAGTGGTATGTAAAAAAACAACTAACAAGTTGTGAACCAATGCGTGTTTTGTTTCTCTTTAGTAATAAACAGGTCTCTATGTAAAATGTTTTTTGGTTTAACACAAGGCACGTACAATTTTCATGATTGACTAAATAGTGAAACAAACAAGTGTATTTTCTAATTTCAGATCCTAAATCAGAGTTAGTAGCATATGGTTTTCAGTCAGGAGACTGATTAATCCTAAAGGGACAAGCGAGAAAGAGCCATGAGTCAAGATTAGATGAGTTGATCCAGCTTCTCCCAACCACAGAGATTTCGATAAAGCTCAACGGCAGGACAACATGGATTCATGCCTCGCATTGCTGAAGGGTCGATCCACAGGAGCTGCACTGAGCATCCTGCTCTTATTTATTTTTTTCAAAAAGACCTGTACAGTCTATGACCATCATTGCCAAAATAGTTAGAAGAGAGGACTTTTAGAGCCTTCAGACATGGGAAAGTCCAACTACAAAGGGTGAGGACTCGCCATGGGGTCCTTGGTCTCAAACCGGGGAAGAAAACTTTTCCCCTCTCCACCCATGCCTCAACGTTCAGTCAGGCAGGTTTTTCCCCAATAGATCTTTCTTCCTCTCTACCTAAGGGAACGCAGTACCCTTAGTATTTGGAAATGGCAGAATTGAGTCTTAAGGAGGGACTGTTGAAGGTACGAATTGAGTAATCTAAAATACTTAGTTTGGCCATTTTATAGACCCAAATATGTGGTTTAGTTAATGTAACCTAACAAATTTATAAATGTTTTTGTTTCCTACTAACTCACATATGAATATATTCAGTAATTTTCCTTAACACAAAATGCTAGCTATGGACTCTCTAATCTCAGGAAAAGTTTTGGAAGAGTCTATCCCATCAGGCTGATGTCTTCCCGGCCTAGTCTGCTGAGCACTGGCAGTGACACGCAAGTTAACATCACATCTCAGAAACCAACAGACCTGAAACAACCGAAATAGAAAGCGGCTGCTATTTTACCCATTATTCCAGAAAGTTTCTCTAAGTCAGCGCCACAAACTGTTCACATGAAGCCTCATAATGTTTTGTTTTTTTTTTTATCAAGAGCATATCCGGAAAGAAGAACCATAGACAATCTGTAGCAAATGTTTTTTTTGGTAATGTGCTAATTTTAAGAAAAGGTCTAAATTCAATTTTCCTTGGTCAGGATAATGTGCCCTAATGAAAGTAATAACGCCAATTCTAATAGCCTCTATAAATCATAAAGTTATTTTTAATAAATAAAATAAGTTTTTAAGGGGGAGCTAAAGCCTGTAGTGTTGTATTAACAACAATCTAATGGAAGGCCCATATATATATATATATATATATATATATATATAATATTAGAGTCCCAAGGGGGGAAGGTCACAAATAAGTTCCAAATAAAATATATCTGAATGGGAAAAAAAATTAAAATTTAAGGTTGACAACATTCACAGATAACGTAATAAGAATATCTGTGTATGTAAATAATCAAAATGTAGATGTCATTGCATAATTATCTGTGTGTCTATATGACAATTGCAAAGACGCCATAATATGATTCTAGGTTGTATATTCAGGAAAGGATTAACTGGCAAGATGATGAAGCCAAGGTACAAATGAACAAGGGAGATATTCATTAAGTTAATTGGGAGCCTTATCAGTGGTTTCACACATACAGAAAGAAGGAATAATAAGCAGAGAGGTATTTTATAACATACTGGGAAAAACTGGGGAGTTGAATACTCCCTACTCCCTGTTCTAGTTTCAAGGTCAATGTTGCATTCTGTATAATTGAGTCTATTTCAATATACGAGTCCAGTCTATGACATTGGCTCATACGGTGAACACGTTTTGTGTGATCATTGTCTGATTCAGTAATATCTGCGCAGATGTATTGCTAATTCGATACGTGCTTCTGGATACTCTGAATGAAGATAACATTAGCTATCTTCACCTACATTTCTCTCTCGACAGTTCTCTGAGCATGCTCAGCATGTCCAGCAGAACATTCTAAATCTTTTAAAAGCACTCCTAGTCTCTCTCTGTCTGTCGGTCGGTCTCGCTCTCTCTGTCAGCCGGTCTCTCTCTCTCTGTCTCTCTCGGTCTCTATATCTCTCTCTCTGTCAATGTCGGTGTCTCTCTCTGTCGGTCTCTCCCTCTCCCCCCCTCTCTCATACTCACCGATCACACAGGCGCGGCGCTGCAGAGCTGTCGCAATGCTCTGGCGGCTTCTCCTCTTTTGAAAATGCCGGCCGCTCATTATTCCCTGCTTCCCGCGCCCACCGGCGCCTATGATTGGTTGCAGTCAGACGCGCCCCCACTCTGAGTGACAGCTGTCTCACAGCCGCCGGTGGGCGGGTCTATATCATGCAGTACAATAATAAAAAAACATTTTTTTAAAAAAACCACGTGCGGTGCCCTCCAATTTTGATACCAGCCAAGATAAAGGCACACGACTGAAGGCTGGTATTCTCAGGATGGGGATTCCCACGTTATAGGATCCATTAGATGTGACAATGCCGCCACTTTACCCGACTCTTTCCAATTGCCCTGGTGCGGTGGCAGAATCTCCTCATAAAGCAAATTGATAAAGCAGCGAGTCTCAGAGAGGTAATTATTATGGGGGACTTTAACTATCCTGATATAAATTGGGGAACAGAAACTTGCAGTTCGAGCAAAGGAAATAGATTTTTGATAACAATGAAAGATAATTACCTTTCCCAAATAGTACAGGACCCCACAAGAGGGGGAGCACTACTAGACCTTGTACTAACCAATAGGCCAGACCACATATCAAATATACAAGTTGGGGGTTACTTGGGGAATAGTGATCACAAAATAATAAGTTTTCGTGTATTCTTTAGTAAGATGTATAGTAGAGGGGCTACAAGGACACTAAACTTCAGGAAAGCAAATTTTAAACGGTCGGGAGATGATCTTAGTGCAATAAACTGGGATGATGTACTAAGTAATAAAAGTACACAAAGCAAATGGGAGACTTTTATGAGCATCCTGAATAGGGCTTGTGCAGAAAATATACCCTATGGGAACAAACATGCTAGAAATAGGAGGAATCCCCTATGGCTAAATAGAGCTATAAGGGAAGCAATAAAAGAAAAACAGAAAGCCTTAAAAGAATTAGAGAGGGTGGGTAGTAATGAGGCATTATATAATTATAGAAAATCAAATAAAATATGTAAAAAGCAAATTAAGTTAGCTAAGTTTGAGACAGAGAGACTCATTACGAGAGAAAGTAAAAATAATCCTAAAATATTCTTTAACTACATAAACAGTAAAAAACTGAAAAGCAATAGTGTTGGCCCCCTTAAAAATAGTCTTGCTGAAATGGTGGAGGGGGATGAGGGTAAAGCCAACCTGCTGAATTACTTTTTTTCTACGGTTTTTATACAAGAAAATGCTATGGCAGATGACATGACCAGTGATACCATAAATTCACCCTTGAATATTACCTGCTTAACCCAGCAGGAAGTACGCCGCCGCCTCAAAATCACTAAGGTTGACAAATCTCCGGGCCCGGATGACATACACCCCAGAGTACTACAGGAATTGAGTTCTGTGATAGATAGACCATTATTTTTAATCTTCACAGATTCCTTAATAACAGGATCGGTACCGCAGGACTGGCGCATAGCAAATGTGGTGCCAATATTCAAAAAGGGGACAAAAACTGAGCCGGGAAATTATAGGTTGGTAAGTTTAACCTCTACGGTTGGTAAAATCCTTGAGGGTTTCTTGAGAGATGCTATACTGGAGTATCTCAAGAAAAATAACCTTATGACAGAGTATCAACATGGGTTTATGAGGGATCGATCCTGTCAAACTAATTTGATCAGCTTCTATGAAGAGGTAAGTTCATGCGTGGACCAGGGAAATGCAGTGGATGTTGTGTATATGGACTTTTCAAAAGCTTTTGATACGGTGCCACACAAAGAAGGGAATTTTGTTTACTTACCGTAAATTCCTTTTCTTCTAGCTCCTATTGGGAGACCCAGACAATTGGGTGTATAGCTTCTGCCTCCGGAGGCCACACAAAGTATTACACTTTAAAAAGTGTAACCCCTCCCCTCTGCCTATACACCCTCCCATGGATCACGGGCTCCTCAGTTTTGGTGCAAAAGCAGGAAGGAGAAAACGTATAAATTGGTCTAGGGTAAATGCAATCCGAAGGATGTTCGGAGAACTGCAAACCATGAACCAAAAGAACAATTCAACATGAACAACATGTGTACACAAAAAAACAACCAGCCCGAAGGGTACAGGGGCAGGTGCTGGGTCTCCCAATAGGAGCTAGAAGAAAAGGAATTTACGGTAAGTAAACAAAATTCCCTTCTTCTTTGTCACTCCATTGGGAGACCCAGACAATTGGGACGTCCAAGAGCAGTCCCTGGGTGGGTAAAAGAATACCTCAATAAAAAGAGCCGAAAAACGGCCCCCTCTTACAGGTGGGCAACCGCCGCCTGAAGGACTCGTCTACCTAGACTGGCGTCTGCCGAAGCATAGGTATGCACTTGATAGTGTTTCGTGAAAGTGTGCAGACTAGACCACGTAGCTGCCTGACACACCTGCTGAGCCGTAGCCCGGTGCCGCAATGCCCAGGACGCACCCACGGCTCTGGTAGAATGGGCTTTCAGCCCTGAAGGAAGCGGAAGCCCAGAAGAACGGTAGGCTTCGAGAATCGGTTCCTTGATCCACCGGGCCAAGGTTGACTTGGAAGCCTGCGAGCCCTTACGCTGGCCAGCAACAAGGACAAAGAGCGCATCTGAACGACACAGGGGCGCCATGCGAGACACGTAGAGCCGGAGTTCTCTCACAAGATCCAAAGAGTGCAAATCCCTTTCACACTGGTGAATTGGATTAGGGCAAAATGAAGGCAAGGAGATATCCTGATTGAGATGAAAAGGGGATACCACCTTAGGGAGAAATTCCGGGACCGGACGCAGAACCACCTTATCCTGGTGAAACACCAGGAAGGGGGCTTTGCATGACAGCGCTGCTAGCTCAGACACTCTCCGAAGTGATGTGACTGCCACTAGAAAGGCCTCCTTCTGCGAAAGACATGATAAAGAGACATCCCGCAGCGGCTCGAAAGGTGGTTTCTGAAGAGCCGTTAGCACCCTGTTAAGATCCCAGGGTTCCAGCGGACGCTTGTAAGGTGGGACTATGTGGCAAACTCCCTGCAGGAACGTGCGGACCTGCGTAAGCCTGGCTAGACGCTTTTGAAAAAACACGGAGAGCGCCGATACTTGGCCCTTGAGAGAGCCCAGTGACAAACCCTTGTCCATTCTGGATTGAAGGAATGAAAGAAAAGTGGGTAAGGCAAACGGCCATGGAGTAAAACCGTTATTAGCGCACCAGGATAGGAAGATTTGCCAAGACCTATAATAGATCTTGGCGGACGTAGGCTTCCTGGCCTGTCTCATGGTGGCAATGACATCCTGAGATAACCCTGAAGACGCTAGGAGACAGGACTCAATGGCCACACAGTCAGGTTGAGGGCCACAGAATTCAGATGGAAAAACGGCCCTTGTGACAGCAAGTCTGGACGGTCTGGATGCGCCCACGGTTGACCCACCGTGAGATGCCACAGATCGGGATACCACTACCGCCTCGGCCAGTCTGGAGCGACGAGAATGGCGCGACGGCAGTCGGACCGCATCTTGCGTAGTACTCTGGGCAGCATTGCCAGAGGGGGAAACACATAAGGCAGTCGAAACTGCGACCAATCCTGAACTAACGCATCCGCCGCCAGAGCTCTGTGATCCTGAGACCGTGCCATGAATGCCGGGACTTTGTTGTTGTGCCGTGACGCCATGAGATCGACGTCCGGCGTTCCCCAGCGGCGACAGATCTCTCGAAAAACGTCTGGGTGCAGAGACCATTCCCCCGCGTCCATGCCCTGACGACTGAGAAAATCTGCTTCCCAGTTGTCTACGCCCGGGATGTGAACTGCGGAGATGGTGGAGGCTGTGGCTTCCACCCACTGCAGAATCTGTCGGACTTCCTGGAAGGCTTAACGACTGCGAGTGCCGCCTTGGTGGTTGATGTATGCGACGGCAGTGGCGTTGTCCGACTGAATACGGATCTGCCTGCCCTCCAACCACCGATGAAAAGCCAATAGGGCTAGATACACTGCCCTTATCTCCAGAATATTGATCTGAAGGGATGACTCTATCGGAGTCCAGGTTCCCTGAGCCCTGTGGTGGAGAAAAACCGCTCCCCACCCTGACAGGCTCGCGTCCGTGGTGACCACAGCCCAGGTTGGGGGTAGGAAGGATTTTCCCTGCGACAGAGAATTGGGAAGGAGCCACCACTGAAGTGACGTCTTGGTTGCAAGGGAAAGAGAGACGTTCCTGTCGAGGGAAGCCGAACTCCTGTCCCATTTGCGGAGAATGTCCCATTGGAGTGGCCGAAGATGGAATTGCGCGAACGGGACTGCCTCTATAGCTGCCACCATCTTCCCCAGGAAGTGCATGAGGCGCCTTAAGGGGTGTGACTGACTCCGAAGAAGGGATTGCACCCCTGCCTGCAGAGAAAGCTGTTTGTCGCTCGGAAGCTTGACTAACGCTTGCTGGGTATGAAACTCCATCCCAAGGTACGTCAGTGATTGGGTCGGTGTCAACTTGGATTTCGGGAAGTTGATGATCCACCCGAACCGCTGGAGAGTCGCCAGAGCGACAGATAGACTTTGTTGACACGCCACCCGAGACGGGGCCCTGACTAGGAGATCGTCCAAGTATGGAATCACCGAGTGGCCCTGAGAATGCAGGACCGCCACAACGGAAGCCATGACTTTGGTGAAAACCCGTGGGGCTGTAGCCAAGCCGAAAGGCAATGCCACGAACTGGAGATGTTCGTCCCCGATGGCGAAACGTAAGAAACGTTGATGCTCGGGTGCGATCGGTACATGGAGATAAGCATCCTTGATGTCGATCGATGCTAGGAAGTCTCCTTGTGACATTGAGGCGATGACCGAGCGGAGAGATTCCATCCGGAACCGTCTGGTTCTCACATGTCTGTTGAGTAGCTTGAGGTCCAGAACGGGACGGAATGACCCATCCTTTTTTGGCACCACGAACAAGTTGGAGTAAAATCCGCGACCACGTTCCTGAAGGGGAACGGGGATCACAAATCCTTCCATCTTTAGAGCGGCTACTGCCTGAAAAAGTGCGTCGGCCTGAGCGGGGGGCGGAGAGGTTCTGAAGAAGCGATCCGCAGGACGAGAGCTGAACTCTATCCTGTAACCATGAGACAGAATGTCTCTCACCCATCGGTCTTGAACATGTGGCCACCAGGCGTCGCCAAAGCGGGAGAGCCTGCCACCGACCGAGGATGCGGTCAGGGGAGGCCGAGAGTCATGAGGAAGCCGCCTTGGAAGCAGTGCCTCCTGCGGCCTTTTGTGGGCGAGACTTGGATCGCCACGCATAGGAGTTCCTCTGGCCTTTCTCCGGCCTGTTGGACGAAGAGGATTGGGACTTGGCTGAGGGACGAAAGGACCGAAATCTCGATTGAACCTTTCTCTGTTGAGGTCTCTTAGGTTTGGCCTGGAGTAAGGAGGAATCCTTTCCTTTGGATTCCTTAATAATCTCATCCAATCGTTCGCCAAACAAACGGTCGCCAGAAAACGGCAAACCGGTTAAGAACCTCTTGGAAGCCGAGTCTGCCTTCCATTTGCATAGCCACATGGCCCTGCGGACTGCCACAGAGTTAGCGGATGCTACAGCTGTACGGCTAGCAGAGTCCAGGACGGCGTTCATGGCGTAGGATGAAAAGGCTGACGCCTGAGAGGTCAAAGACGCAACTTGCGGAGCCGAATTACGTGTGACAGCATTAATCTCAGTCAGACAAGCCGAGATACCTTGGAGTGCCCACACGGCTGCAAAGGCCGGGGCAAAAGACGCGCCCGTGGCCTCATAGATGGACTTCACCAAGAGCTCTATCTGTCTGTCAGTGGCATCCTTTAGCGATGAGCCATCTGCAACCGACACCACGGATCTAGCCGCCAATCTTGAGACTGGAGGATCCACCTTGGGACAGTGAGCCCAACCCTTAACTACTTCAGATGGGAAGGGGTAACGCGTGTCAGTGAGGCGCTTAGTAAAGCGCTTGTCCGGGGCCGCTCTGGGCTTCTGGACAGCGTCCCTGAAGTTAGAGTGATCAAAAAACGTATTGCGTGTACGTTTGGGGAACCGAAACTGGTGTTTCTCCTGCTGAGACGCCGACTCCTCTACAGGAGGAGGCGGGGGAGAGAGATCTAACACCTGGTTGATGGACGAGATAAGATCATTTACTAAGGCGTCCCCCTCAGGTGTATCAATGTTAAGGGCAACGTCAGGGTCAGAGCCCTGAGCTGCGACGTCCGCCTCGTCCTCCAGAGAGTCCTCAAGCTGGGATCCCGAGCAGCGAGAGGAAGTCGGGGAAGAGTCCCAGCGAGCCCGCTTAGCCGGTCTAGGACTACGGTCCGGGCAGGAGTCCTCCGCCTGAGACCGAGGGGCCAACCTGGGAGCGCGCTGCGGCGCGAACCGAGAGGGGCCTGGAGGCGACGAGCCAACAGGGGCCGGGGCCTGTGAAAGGTCCGGTCTGGACTGCAAAGCCTCTAGCAGCTTAGAAGACCATTTGTCCATAGACTGTGCAATAGATTGAGAAAGTGACTCAGAGAGTTTCTCAGCAAAAGAGGCGAACTCTGTCCCTGCAGCCTGGTCAGGGGGAGCAGGGGGGTCTACATGAGCCGAGGGGCCCACCAGTGTCCGAGGCTCCGGCTGAGCAAGCGAAACAGGGGTCGAGCATTGCTCACAGTGAGGGTAGGTGGAACCCGCAGGTAACATAGCCCCACAAGAGGTACAGGCCGCAAAAAAACCCTGTGCCTTAGCAGCTTTGCTCCTTGTGGACGACATGCTGTTGTCTCCTAGGAGAGTGATCACTGAGGGTATATGGGAAGGGGGTATACAGCCCGACCGAACAGATAGATATAGATATATACGTATCTAATCCGGCACCCTAGGGGGACCAGCACCGGGTGACCGGTGTGGCTTACCGACCGCTAACGAGCGGTGTGTGTCCTCCAGATTCCCTGCCTTGGATCCCCCGGAGATGCAGAGCTGTTCACTGAGAATCCTCCACCGGCAGAATGCCAAAAAATGGCTGCCGGAGCTCTCAGGGCAGGAGTGGAGCCGTGGGCGGCGCCAGAAAAGTGCGGGAATCTGGGGTCCCCACAGTGATCAGTGAGGGGGGAGGAAACATGCAGGATGCTCCAGCCCTCACATCCGACGTCAGGTCGGTAATCCCGCCCTTACCCCTGACAGGCAGGCCCGGGGGCGGGATTTTTGCGACTAGGCCGCGATGAAGCCGGGGACTAAATTTGAGACCGCGCCCGACAAGCAGGCACGGTCGGCGCGGAAGTCCACCGGCCTCTGAATTCAGCAGCCACCGTGGCTTCCGGGAAGAAGGTGCGCTCCCTGCACAGTCCCCTATGGGGACACAGAGTACCTTAGAGTTGCAGGGCCCGGTCCCTGAGGTTGAAGAGGCTCCGGTCCGGCAGGGTCCCACAGGGGCTGCAGATGGAGCACGGTCCCAGTAAATGGATGACCGCTTAGGATCCCACTTCTCCCAGAGCCGCATAAGGGATGGTGAAGGAGACGGCATGTGGCTCCAGCCTCTGTACCCACAATGGGTACTTCAACCTTAACAACACCGCCGACGTAGTGGGGTGAGAAGGGAACATGCCGGGGGCCCCGTGGGGGCCCTCTTTTCTTCAACCGACATAACTAAAATGAGAATGCATGAGTGGATGTGTGCCTCCTTCCACACAAAGCATAAAACTGAGGAGCCCGTGATCCACGGGAGGGTGTATAGGCAGAGGGGAGGGGTTACACTTTTTAAAGTGTAATACTTTGTGTGGCCTCCGGAGGCAGAAGCTATACACCCAATTGTCTGGGTCTCCCAATGGAGCGACAAAGAAAGGTTGGTACATAAAATGAGAATAATGGGGATAGGGGAAAATATGTGTAACTGGGTTAAAAACTGGCTCAGTGATAGGAAACAAAGGGTGGTTATTAATGGTATGTACTCGGACTGGGTCTCAGTTCATAGTGGGGTACCACAGGGGTCAGTATTGGGCCCGCTTCTTTTCAACATATTTATTAATGACATTGTTGGAGGCATGCGGAGTAGAATTTTAATATTTGCAGATGATACTAAACTCTTCAGGGTAATCAATACAGAGGAGGATAATTTTATATTACAGGGAGAATTATGCAAATTGGAGGATTGGGCTGAGAAGTGGCAATTGAAGTTTAATGTAGATAAATGTAAGGTCATGCACTTGGGTAGAGGAAATAAAAATTATAATTATGTACTTAATTGTAGAACACTGGGTAAAACAGACACAGAAAAAGACTTGGGTGTATGGGTGGATGGTAAACTTAACTTTGGTGGTCAGTGTCAGGCAACTGCTGCCAGGGCTATTAAAATAATGGGATGTATTAAAAGAGGTATAAGTGTTCATGAAAAAAATATAGTTCTACCTCTGTACAAGTCACTAGTGTGACCGCACTTAGAATACTGTGTACAATTCTGGTCACCGATATATAAAAAGGACATAGCTGAACTGGAGAGGGTGCAGAGAAGAGCGAACAAGATTATTAGAGGGTGGGCTGCAATACCAAGAAAGGTTATTAAACTTGGGGTTATTTAGTTTGGAAAAACGAAGCCTTAGGGGGGATCTAATCACAAAGTATAAATATATGAGGGGACAGTACAGAGACCTTTCCAAAGATCTTTTTACACCTAGGCCTGCGACTGGAACACGGGGGCATCCGCTACGTCTTGAGGAAAGAAGGTTTAATCATAATCAAAGACGAGGATTCTTTACTGTACGGGCAGTGAGACTATGGAACTCTCTGCCGCATGATGTTGTAATGAGTGATTCACTACTAACATTTAAGCAGAGCCTGGATGCTTTTCTTGAAAAATGTGATATTACCAGTTATGTATATTAGATTTTATGACAGGGTGTTGATCCAGGGAACTAGTCTGATTGCCGTATGTGGAGTCAGGAAGGATTTTTTTTCCCCATTGGAACTTGTTTGCCACATTGGGGTTTTTTTGCCTTCCTCTGGATCAACATGTTAGGCTACGGGTTGAACTAGATGGACTTAGGCGGGCTTTGCACGTTGCGACATCACAAGCCGATGCTGCGATGTCGCACGCGATAGTCCCCGCCCCTGTCGCAGGTACGATATCGTGTGATAGTTGGCGTAGCGAAAATTATCGCTACGCCAGCTTCACACGCACTCACCTGCCCTGCGACCGTCGCTGTGGCCGGCGACCCGCCTCCTTCCTAAGGGGGCGGGTCGTGCGGCGTCATAGCGATGTCACACGGCAGGCAGCCAATAGCGGCGGAGGGGCGGAGATGAGCAGGATGTAAACATCCTGCCCACCTCCGTCCTTACGCATATCCTACGGAAGCCTCGGTGACGGCCGTAGGAGATGTTCCTCGCTCCTGCGACTACACACACAGCGATGTGTGCTGCCGCAGGAGCGAGGAACAACATCGAACTGTCGCGTCAGCGTAATTATGGATTACGCCGACGCTGCACCGATGATACGATTACGACGATTTTGCGCTCGTTAATCGTATCATCTAGGCTTTACACAGTACGATGTCGCATGCGATGCCGGATGTACGTCACTTTCAATTTGACCCCACCGACATCGTACCTGCGATGTCGTAGTGTGCAAAGCCCACCTTAGAGTCTCCCTTCAACCTTAAAAAAACTATGATACTATGATACTAGGGGGACTAGGTAAATAAAAAAAGTTAAAAAATAAGTTGTAAACAATAAAAAAAAAATAAAAAACAAAAGTTTAAATCACTCCCCATTTGCCCCACTGAAAATCAAAGGGTTAAAAAAATAAAAAATATAAACTTATTTGGAATCGCCGAGTTCAGAAATGCCCTATGTATTAAAATATAAAATCAATTAACCTGATAGGTAAACGGCATAGCAGCAAAAAAACCCTTCCAAACGCCAAAGTTAAGTTTTTTGGTCATCGCAAATTTTAAGCAAAATGCTATAACAGGGGGTCAAAACGTAGCATCTGCGGAAAAATGGGAACACTACGAGTCGCAGAAAATGGTGCAAACAGTGAACACATTTTTTGGGACAAACTTTTGAAATATTTTAATCACTTAGATAAGGGGTGAGGAACCACCGTCCCACGATGACTTTTTCTGCGGCCTCCGGGGACATTACAGGTAACCGCAGTTCTCTGTCAGCACTTGCGCTCTTGCCAGCCGCCGTTCCTTTAAATCCATGTCCGTGATGCGAGGAAGCGCACTCACTCTGCGTAGATGCTAGAATGTACGGGCTTCTTCCAGATCCTGATTGCAGCCCGTACTAGAATGTAGGGGCTCTTTTTGGGACCTGACTGCATCCTGTACATTCTAGGCTCAACCATGACCTATGCTAGCGTGCTCAGGGCTTACCGTGTGGGAGGGGTAAGCAGCGCGCTGTGCTCCTGTCACAGAAGAGGCGCAGCAGATGCCTCCCTGCTGTACATGCCTCCCGGACCTGTGCTGTGTGAGTCCTCCCTCCAGTACTGTGAGTACGCCACCTATCGCTGTCCCCCCCTGTCCAGAGCTGTGTACCCCCTAGTACTGTGTGTATCCCCTCAGTGCTGTGTAACCCGTGCAACCTCCTAGTGCTGTCAGTGCTGCCACATAGTGCTCTCCATGCTGCCTCCTTGTGCTGTCCATGCTGCCACCTAGTGCTCTCCGAGCTGCCACCTAATGCTCTCCGAGCTGCCACCTAGTGCGCTCCGTGCTGCCACTTAGTGCTCTCCGCGCTGCCTCCTAGTGCTCTTCATGCTGCCTCTTCGTGCTCTCTATGCTGCCTCTTCGTGCTCTCTATGCTGCCACCTAGTGCTCTTTGTGTTACCTCCTAGTGCTCTCCGTGCTGCCACCTAGTGTTGTCCAGGATGCCACCTACTGCCGTTCGTGCTGCCACCTAGTGCTGTCCATTGTGCCACCTAGTGCTGTCCGTTGTGCCACCTAGTGCTGTTCATGCTGCCATCTAGTGCTGTCTGTGCTGCCGACAGTGCTATCCGCGTCCAGCATCTCCTGTGATGTATACACCCCTCCTGTGATATATACACCCTCAGTCCCTCCTTTGATGTGTATGCCCCAGCCCCTCTTGTGATGTGTATGCCCCAGCCCCTCCTGTGATGTATATGTCCCCAGCCTCTCCAGACCGAGACAAACCTGAAAAAGCAGTTGTCAGAAGGAACATGATTAATATCACTAAATACCAGAGCCGCAACAAAGATCAGAGGTTAGAGGTGGTAACTAGGGATGGACGAACCCGAACTGTAAAGTTGGGGGTGCGTACCGAATACATGGTGTTCGTGCACACGACCCCGAACACGAGCTTTCTGGGACGTTCAGAGTGATGAAGCAGAGTTGACATTGTTCATTGCTCTCTCTGCTTCTCACTGTATAGACTGTCTGTACAGAGTGATGAAGCAGAGTTGACTTTGCGCTTTGCTTCTCACTGTGTTTAGATTGTGTCTGTGCACAGTGATGAAGCAGAGTTGACATTGCGCTTTGCTTCTCACTGTGTAAAGACTGTGTCTGTGCAAGTGATGAAGCAGAGTTGACTTTGCTGTCCCAGTGGATTACGTCAGACTAAGGATTTTTTTATAATAAAGACAGATTCTCTAAAGTTTTTTTTGTTTTATTTCTAGTAAAAAAAAATTCTCTTTGTTGTGTTTTTTTTTTACTGTTTCCTAGAAATTCATGGTGGCCATGTCTAATTTGGCGTGACACAATGAATTTCGGGCTTAGTACTATCTGAGAAAACAAAGCTGGTAATAACCCCTTTATTACCCAATAAACCACCGTCATCATGGCCGCTGGACGAGCCGTGTAAAGCGCTTGGAAACGGCACTAAGGAACAATGTGCCATTTCAAGGGGTGGCTTTGGGCTGCCGAGATTCCCAGCCCCCAGCTGCCTGGCTTTATCTGACTGACAATCAAAATACGGCAGGAGCCCACGCATTTTTTTTTAATTATTTTTTTTATAAAAAAAATAATGGGCTTCTCTGTATTTTGATTGCCAGCCAAGGTAAATCAGGCAGATGGGGGTGGTAGCCCCTAGCAGTCTGCTTTATCTGCTCTGAGAATGAAAAATACCGCGCAGCACTATGTCATTTTTTTAATGATTTATTTATTTTTACAGTACTGTGATGTCAGGCAATCAAAATACAGAGAAGCCCATTTTTTTTTTTAGTTATTTAAATAAATAATATTAAACAATATTAAATAGTATTGCTGCAGATGGTGTCAATGTGCATCGGTCAACAATACAGTGCACGTTGCACACGTTGCACAAGGAGAAGCTGTATGGGAGAGTCATGCGAAAGAAGCCAGTTCTGCAAGCCCGCCACAAACAGAGTCGCCTGAGGTATGCAAAAGCACATTTGGACAAACCAATTACATTTTGGAAGAAGGTCCTGTGGACTGATGAAACAATGATTGAGTTGTTTGGTCATACAAAAAGGCGTTATGCATGGAGGCAAAAAAACACGACATTCCAAGAAAAGCACTTGCTACCTACCCACAGTAAAATTTGATGAAGGTTCCATCATGCTTTGGGGCTGTGTGGCCAATGCCGGCACCGGGAATCTTGTTAAAGTTGAGGGTCGCATGGATTCAACTCAGTATCAGCAGATTCTTGACAATAATGTGCAAGAATCAGTGACGAAGTTGAAGTTACGCAGGGGATGGATATTTCAGCAAGACAATGATCCAAAACACCGCTCCAAATCTACTCAGGCATTCAAGCAGAGGAACTATTACAATGTTCTGGAATGGCCATCCCAGTCCTCAGACCTGAATATCATTGCAAATCTGTGGGATGATTTGAAGCGTGCTGTCCATGCTCGGCGACCATCAAACTTAACTGAACTGGAATTGTTTTGTAAACAGGAATGGTCAAATATACCTTCATCCAGGATCCAGGAACTCATTAAAAGCTACAGGAAGTGACTAGAAGCTGTGATTTTTGCAAAAGGAGGATCTACAAAATATTTATATCACTTTTATGTTGAGGTGCCTATACTTTTGCAGCGGTCAAATTATGTTTAAATGCGGATTGCACATTTTCTGTTAGAACAATAAACCTCATTTCAATCCAGAAATATTACTCAGTCCATCAGTTATTAGATATATGAAACTGAAATAGCTGTTGCAAAAACCCAAATTGTTATAAAGAAAAAAGGTTAACATTAATAGGGGTGCCCAAACTTTTTCATATGACAGTATTTAAGGCCCTTGCGCAACTTGAGTCATTAGATTTATAGATTGGACACAATGACTCCTATTGGGCTCAATGAGAGCTTTGGCTGCTTTCTTTAATTGGGTATTTTTATGTGGTGTGAGAATGGGACTGTTTGTGTTAAAATTATTTTTAATTGTTTTTTTTATCGATAATTTAGAGATGTGTATATGCTAAAACCATACCTGCGGTGGTCTGCAAAGTTTTAGGTACTTCACTCGACCCGCTCAGTGACTTAGATGTTGACTTTGATTGGGTCTTCTCCCTGAATGAAGTGCCTATGAGAAAATAAGAAAAAAGCAAAGTGAAGAAAACCACTGTGCAACAATTTCATTATAGTTAGGATACAACTAATATTTAATACATTTACTTAATAATTTTGTTTTTTGAATTTCTTGATTTTGCTTGCCTTCTGGCATGTCATTTTTAATTTTACATATCATATTTCTGTTTAAACAACAATATGAGCACTATGCACTTTTTGTTTGTCTATTGACTAGTGATGGATGGACTCGGACTGTAAAAGACAGCTTTCAATCTAGATGCACATGCTGTCTGCATCTAGATTGGTGTAAAAATAAATAAATTAAAAAAATGGCGTAGGGTCGCCCCAACAAGGACAAGGCATACAGCTGCAGGCAGCCCCCAACTTTGCACGTTATCATGGCTGTGTATCAAAATAAAAGGAACCGCATGCGGCTTTTAAAAATAAAAAATATTTCAATAAATATTTTTTTAAAAAATGTTCTGCGGTCCTTCCTTCTCCCCTCTTTTGATACCCAGTCATGATAAGCGGACAGCTGGGAGCTGGTATTCTCAGGATGGATCGGCCCATGGTTATTGTGGCCCCCCCCAGCCTAAAAATAGCAGCCCACAGACACCCAGGATTATCACATTCATTATATGTGACAATGTCGGCACTTTACCCGACTCTTTCCAATTGCCCTGGTGCAGTGGCAAATGGGGTAATAAGGCCTGTGCATTACAGTACTTTGATCTGCCCTCAGCAGGGCAGATCAAAGTTTGTCTGCTCAGGACCGCAATGTCAGCTTGTGTGGATGATGTAGACGCATCATCCCCACTCGATTGGGAAGAAGGAGGCCGAATATCGCAGCAGAGAGGGTGCGTGGGACCCGAAAGAGGAGGCGCCTCACTGGAGAGCAGCGATACCCATCGAACCAGACCACCCTCTAGGTGAGTATTATACAAGTGTTTTTTACGTTATACAGAGCGGCCTTGGCTCTTTTATACAGTATTCAAGAATGCTCTATATAACAACTCAGTGGTATTGGCCTCAGCTTATAGTCCCTAAATCTGGTGACAGGTTCCCATTAAAAAAAAATCGGAGGAACACAAACTTACAAAATAAATCACCAACATACATGTGCTTCTAAGGGCGTGATTTATTACGCCCATTATCTGTGCCAGAAAGTCTACATTTCTGACCAGCAGAAATTATAAAGCGATCAGACGGTTAATGCTTATAGTCCACTAGGTGCTCTATTAAAATAAAAAAAAGTTAAAAAATAAGTTTTAAAAAAATTTAAAAAAATTAAAAAACAATTAACAGTATAAATCAATCCCCATTAGCCCCACTGAAAATCAAAGGTTAAAAAAAAAGAAGGGAATTTTGTTTACTTACCGTAAATTCCTTTTCTTCTAGCTCCAATTGGGAGACCCAGACAATTGGGTGTATAGCTTATGCCTCCGGAGGCCACACAAAGCACTACACCAAAAGTGTAAAGCCCCTCCCCTTCTGCCCATACACCCCCCGTGCATCACGGGCTCCTCAGTTTTGGTGCAAAAGCAAGAAGGAGGAAAAAATTATAAATTGGTTTAAAGTAAATTCAATCCGAAGGAATATCGGAGAACTGAAACCATTCAACATGAACAACATGTGTACACAAAGAACAACAGCCCGAAGGGAACAGGGGCGGGTGCTGGGTCTCCCAATTGGAGCTAGAAGAAAAGGAATTTACGGTAAGTAAACAAAATTCCCTTCTTCTTTGTCGCTCCATTGGGAGACCCAGACAATTGGGACGTCCAAAAGCAGTCCCTGGGTGGGTAAAATAATACCTCGTAATAGAGCCGTAAAACGGCCCCTTCCTACAGGTGGGCAACCGCCGCCTGAAGGACTCGCCTACCTAGGCTGGCATCTGCCGAAGCATAGGTATGCACCTGATAGTGTTTCGTGAAAGTGTGCAGGCTCGACCAGGTAGCCGCCTGACACACCTGCTGAGCCGTAGCCTGGTGCCGCAAAGCCCAGGACGCACCCACGGCTCTGGTAGAATGGGCCTTCAGCCCTGAGGGAACCGGAAGCCCAGAGGAACGGTAGGCTTCGAGAATTGGTTCCTTGATCCACCGAGCCAGGGTTGATTTGGAAGCCTGTGACCCTTTACGCTGGCCAGCGACAAGGACAAAGAGTGCATCCGAGCGGCGCAGGGGCGCCGTACGAGAAATGTAGAGTCTGAGTGCTCTCACCAGATCCAACAAGTGCAAATCCTTTTCACATTGGTGAACTGGATGTGGACAAAGAGAAGGTAAGGAGATATCCTGATTGAGATGAAAGGGGGATACCACCTTAGGGAGAAATTCCGGAACCGGACGCAGAACCACCTTGTCCTGGTGAAACACCAGGAAAGGAGCTTTGCATGACAGTGCAGCTAGCTCAGACACTCTCCGAAGTGATGTGACTGCTACTAGGAAGACCACTTTCTGCGAAAGGCGTGAGAGAGAAATATCCCTCATTGGCTCGAACGGTGGTTTCTGAAGAGCCATCAGTACCCTGTTCAGATCCCAGGGTTCTAACGGGCGCTTGTAAGGAGGGACGATGTGACAAACCCCCTGCAGGAACGTGCGTACCTGTGGAAGTCTGGCTAGGCGCTTCTGAAAAAACACAGAGAGCGCAGAGACTTGTCCCTTAAGGGAGCCGAGCGACAAACCCTTTTCCAATCCGGATTGAAGGAAGGACAGAAAAGTGGGTAAGGTAAATGGCCAGGGAGAAAAGCCCTGAGCAGAGCACCACGACAGGAATATCTTCCACGTCCTGTGGTAGATCTTGGCGGACGTTGGTTTCCTAGCCTGTCTCATAGTGGCAATGACCTCTTGGGATAACCCCGAAGACGCTAGGATCCAGGACTCAATGGCCACACAGTCAGGTTGAGGGCCGCAGAATTCAGATGGAAAAGCGGCCCTTGAGACAGCAAGTCTGGTCGGTCTGGTAGTGCCCACGGTTGGCCGACCGTGAGATGCCACAGATCCGGGTACCACGACCTCCTCGGCCAGTCTGGAGCGACGAGGATGGCGCGGCGGCAGTCGGCCCTGATCTTGCGTAACACTCTGGGCAACAGTGCCAGAGGAGGAAACACATAAGGGAGTTGAAACTGCGACCAATCCTGAACTAAGGCGTCTGCCGCCAGAGCTCTGTGATCTTGAGACCGTGCCATGAATGCCGGGACCTTGTTGTTGTGCCGGGACGCCATTAGGTCGACGTCCGGCATGCCCCAGCGGCAACAGATCTCCTGAAAAACGTCCGGGTGAAGGGACCATTCCCCTGTGTCCATGCCCTGGCGACTGAGAAAGTCTGCTTCCCAGTTTTCTACGCCCGGAATGTGAACTGCGGATATGGTGGAGGCTGTGGCTTCCACCCACAGCAGAATCCGCCGGACTTCCTGGAAGGCTTGCCGACTGCGTGTCCCGCCTTGGTGGTTGATGTATGCCACCGCTGTGGAGTTGTCCGACTGAATTCGGATCTGTTTGCCTTCCAGCCACGGCTGGAACGCCTTTAGGGCAAGATACACTGCCCTTATCTCCAGAACATTGATCTGAAGGGAGGACTCTATCTGAGTCCAAGTACCCTGAGCCCTGTGGTGGAGAAAGACCGCTCCCCACCCTGACAGGCTCGCGTCCGTCGTGACCACCGCCCAGGATGGGGGCAGGAAGGATTTCCCCTTCGACAGAGAATTGGGGAGAAGCCACCACTGAAGGGAAGCCTTGGCTGCCCGCGAAAGGGAGACGTTCCTGTCGAGGGACGTCGACTTCCTGTCCCATTTGCGGAGAATGTCCCATTGAAGTGGGCGCAGGTGAAACTGCGCAAAAGGAACTGCCTCCATTGCTGCTACCATCTTCCCTAGGAAGTGCATGAGGCGCCTCAGAGGGTGTGACTGGCCTTGAAGGAGAGATTGCACCCCTGTCTGTAGTGAACGCTGTTTGTTCAGCGGAAGCTTCACTATCGCTGAGAGAGTATGAAACTCCATGCCAAGATATGTCAGTGATTGGGCCGGTGTCAGATTTGACTTTGGGTCAGTGGAACCTGCCGGTAGTATGGCTGCACATGAGGTACAGGTTGCAAAGTACGCCTGTGCTTTGGCACCCTTGCTTTTTGCAGACGACATGCTGTTGTCTCCTCTGAGAACAATCCAGGAGGGTATATAGCCAAAAATCAACAGAGCGACCGGACAGTGCAAATGTATAGCCTATAAGCCTATATATATATATACACTTCGGTACTCAGTGGGGCCAGCACCACAGGTGCTGCTTACCGACCGCTCAGAGCGGTTGTGTGATCACCAGATTCCCTGCCTGGGTCTCCCTGTGTTGTCTCTCCTCTCCAGAGTCTGAATCGCTGACAGAAATGGCTGTCGGCGTTCTGTGGGGAGGAGGGGACCGTGGGCGTGCCCAAGAAAGTGCGGGAATCTAGTGCCCCAGTGTACTGAGTGAGGGGGGAGGAGGATACTAATGTATGCTCCAGCCCTCAGCGCTGACGATCTGTGCAGCGTCCCGCCCTTCCCCTGACTGGCAGGCCTGTGGGCGGGAATATGCGGTACTAGGCCGCAGAAGTCGGGGACTAAAGTTATAAGCGCGGCCGGCATATAAGCGCGGCCGCGCGGTAGTCCCCGGCGCACTAACACACCCAGCAGTGCTGCAATGTGTATTGGCACAAGCGCTCCATGCGCGGTCCACACGGGGACACAGAGTACCTCACAGCGCGGCCGGCGCGGTAGTCCCCGGTGCACTAACACACCCAGCAGTGCTGCAGTGTGTATGGCACAAGCGCTCCATGCGCGGTCCCCACGGGGACACAGAGTACCTCTCAGTAGCAGGGCCTTGTCCCTGACGATACCCGGCTCCTGTCCAGCAGATTCCCCAGGGGCTGCGGAGGGAGCACGGTCTCATGTGCCTGGAGACCGATTAGATCCCACTTCACCCAGAGCCCATTAAGGGATGGGGAAGGAAAACAGCATGTGGCTCCTGCCGTGTACCCGCAATGGGTACCTCAACCTTAACAACACCACCGACCAGAGTGGGGTGAGAAGGGAGCATGCTGGGGGCCCTGTTATGGGCCCTCTTTTCTTCCATCCGACCTAGTCAGCAGCTGCTGCTGACTAAGATGTGGAGCTATGCGTGGATGTCAGCCTCCTTCGCACAAAGCATAAAAACTGAGGAGCCCGTGATGCACGGGGGGTGTATGGGCAGAAGGGGAGGGGCTTTACACTTTTGGTGTAGTGCTTTGTGTGGCCTCCGGAGGCATAAGCTATACACCCAATTGTCTGGGTCTCCCAATGGAGCGACAAAGAAATAAAAAGTTTACACTTATTTGGAATCGCCGAGTTCATAATGTACAATCTATCAAAACATAAAATCAATTAACCTGATAGGTAAACGGCGTAGCGGCAAAATAAACCTTCCAAATGCCAGATAAGTTTTCCGGTCGTCGCACATTTTCAGCAAAATGCAATAACAGGGGGTCAAAAAGTAGCATCTGCGCAAAAATGCTACAGTTAAAAATGTCAGCACAAGACGCAAGAAATAAGCCATCAATGAGCCCCATATCCCGAAAAATAAGAACACTACGAGTCACAGAAGATGGTGGAAAAAGTGGACCAGTTTTTTGGGACAAACTTTAAAATATTTTGATCACTTAGATTAAAGTAAACCTATTCATGTTTGGTATCTATGAACTTGTACTGACATGAAGCATCACACCCACACATCAGTTATACCACACAATGAACATGGTGAATAAAGTACCCCACAAACAGTTGTACAATCGCACTGTTTTGCAACTTTTCCGTACTTGTAAATTTTTTGCAGTTTTCCAGTACAATATATGGTAAAACTCATGGTTTTATTTAAAAGATCAATACGTCCTGCAAAAAACAAGTCCTCACATGGCAAGTTTGATGGAAAAATAAAAGTTACAGCTTTCGGAAGAAGGGGAGCAAAAAACAAAAACGGAAAAATCGTCCAGGGGTTAGGGGGTTAAAGGTGGGAGTCCGTGAGCACATCAGGGACATTGAGAAAAAGAGACGGTACACCTAAAAACCCTACCAAAACATTTCCAATTGTACCATAAATCTGACTCAAGCAAATTAATTATAAAGGCCATAGATCAGAGGTTAGAGGTGGTAACCTATTTAAGGCCCTTGCGCAACTTGAGTCACTTTATTTATAGATTGGACACAAGGACTCCTATTGGGCTCAATGAGAGCTTTGGCTGCTTTCTTTAATTGGGTATTTTTATGTGGTGTGAGAATTGGACTGTTTGTGTTAAAACTGTTTTTAATTGTTTTTTTTTATCCATAATTTAGAGATCTGTATTTGCTAAAACCATACCTGTGGTGGTCTGCAAATTTTGAGGTACTTCACTCGACCCGCTCAGTGACTTAGATGTTGACTTTGATTGGGTCTTTTCCCTGAATGAAGTGCCTATGAGAAAATAAGAAAAAAAGATTATTATCTAAGAAAAGTGGAGAAAATCATTGTACAACAATTTCATTATAGTTAGGATACAATTAATATTTACATACAGCTGCAGCCCCCAACTTTGCATGTTATCTTGGCTGTGTATCAAAAAAAAAAGGAACCACATGCGGCTTTTAAAAACAAAAAATATTTAAATAAATAATTTTTAAAAAATGGTCTGCGGTCCTTTATTCCCCCCCATTTTGGTACCAGTCATGATAAGCGGACAGCTGGGAGCTGGTATTCTCAGGATTGGTCGGTCCATGGTTATTATGCCCCCCCAGCCTAAAAATAGCAGACCGCAGCCACCGTGGATTGTCACATTCATTAGATGTGACAATTCCAGCACTTAACCCGACTCTTTCCGATTGCCCTGGTACGGTGGCAATTAGGATTATAAGGGGTGAATAACAGCAGTCATTAACCTTTCCTCGCACTTGTGCATTACAGTATGTTGATCTGCCCTCAGGAGGGCAAATCAAAGTGCGCCTGCGCAGGACCACAATGTCGGCTTGTGTGGATGACGTAGACGCATCATCCACACTGGACTGGGAAGAAGGAGGCCGAAGATTGCAGCAGAGAGGAGGCGCCGCACTGGAGAGCAGCGACACCCATCGGAACGGACCGCCCCCTAAGTGAGTATTACAAAAGTGTTTTTTTATGTTATACAGAGCATCCTGGGCTTTCATATATAGTATTTTGGAATACTGTATATAAGAACTCAGTGATATTGGCCACAGCCTATAGTCCCCAAATCTGGTGACAGGTTCCCATTAAAAAATCAGAAGGAACACAAACTTACAAAATTAATCACCTACATACTTGTGCTTCTAAGGGCGTGATTTATTACACCCAGTATCCATGCCAGAAAATCTACATAGGAATGACCACAAGGGACTTAACCTCTTACAGACATTGGACGCACTGGGTACGTCCCAGATAATGTCGGTGTAATCACTGTCTGCTGTTGTAATAAGCTGGTGGCGAATCCCGCACTTCTGCTGATTTGAACAGCAGACATGTGTGGCTTACAAGCGCGGGTGGACCCGCTCAAATACTGACAGCGAGATGTAAATGGCTACGGCGGGGAAAATAGCCTTTACCCGCCTCCATCGGAGGCTCCGTAACGCGATCACGAAAAGCCGATGGTTGCCATGGTAGCACACGGTTATGTGATGACTCCTGTCACTATCATAACTCACTTTCTGTTACAGCTGTCTGGCTGTAACAGGAAAGCAGCATTTCAGCTGATGAGAGCTCTGCAGCTCTGACCAGCAGGAATGAAAAAGCGATCAGACGGATAATGCTTATAATCCCCTAGGGGCGACAAGTCAAATAAAAAAAGTTTAAAAAAAAGTTGTAAAAAATAAAATAAAAAACAAAAGTTTAAAATCACTCCCCATTCGCCCCACTGAAAATCAAAGGGTTAAAAAAATAAAAAATATAATCTTTTTTGGAATCGCCGAGTTCAGAAATGCCCACTGTATCAAAATATGAAATCAATTAACCTGATAGGTAAACGGCGTAGCGGCAAAAAAAAACACCTTCCAAACGCCAAAGTTAAGTTTTTTGGTCATCGCAAATTTTAAGCGAAATGCAATAACAGGGGGTCAAAACGTAGCATCTCTGCAAAAATGGTACAGTTAAAAACGTCAGTCAGAGATGCAACAAATAAGCCATAATTGAGCCCCATATACCGAAAAATGAGAACACTGAGTCGCAGAAAATGGCGCGAAGAGGGCACCACTTTTTTGGGACAAACTTTTGAAATATTTTAATCACTTAGATCAAAGTAAACCTATTCACGTTTGGTATCTACAAACTCGTACTGACATGAAGCATCACACCCACACATCAGTTATACCATACAGTGAACATGGTGAATAAAGTACCCCACAAACAGTTGTACAATAATCGCACATTTTTGCAATTTTTCCGTACTTGGAAATTTTTTGCAGTTTTTCAGTACCATACATGGCAAAACTCATGGTTTTATTTAAAAGATCAATACGTCCTGCAAAAAACAAGCCCTCACATGGCAAAATTGACGGAAAAATAAAAAGTTACAGCTTTTGGAAATGGGGAGCAAAAAACAAAAACGGAAAAATCGTCCAGAGGTTAGGGGGTTAAAGGTGGGAGTCCGTGAGCACATCAGGGACATTGAGAAAACAAAGACTCTGCATGAGATGGAACACCTAAAAACCCTACCAAAACATGTCCAATTGTAATATAAATCTGACTCAAGCAAATTAATTATAAAGGCCATAGATCAGAGGTTAGAGGTGGTAACCTATTCAAGGCCATTGCGCAACTTGAGTCATTGGATTTATAGATTGGACACAATGACTCCTATTGGGCTCAATGAGAGCTTTGGCTGCTTTATTTAATTGGGTATTTTTATGTGGTGTGAGAATGGGTCTGTTTGTGTTAAAACTATTTTTAATTGTTTTTTATCCATAATTTAGAGATCTGTATATGCTAAAACCATACCTGAGGTGGTCTGCAAATTTTGAGGTATTTCACTCGACCCGCTCAGTGACTTAGATGTTGACTTTGATTGGGTCTTTTCCCTGAATGAAGTGCCTATGAGAAAATAAGAAAAAAGATTATTATCTAAGAAAAGTGGAGAAAAACATTGCACAACAATTTCATCATAGTTAGGATACAACTAATATTTAATACATTTACGCAATAATTTAGTTTTTTAATTTCTTGACTTTGCTTGCCTTATGGCATGTCATGTTTTATTTTACATATCATATTTCTGCTTACACAACAATATGAGCACTATGCACTTTTTGTTTGTCTATTGACTAGTGTTGGACAGACTCGGACTGTAAAAGACAGCTTTCAATCTAGATGCACATGCTGTCTGCATTTAGATTGGTGTAAAAAAACGGATTTTTGTGTACTCACCGTAAAATCGTTTTCTCTTAGCCATCATTGGGGGCTCAGGACCATGGGTGTTATGCTGCCTATCCATAGGAGGACACTAAGTAGATGCAAAAGCATAGCTCCTCCTCTGCAGTATACACCCCCTGGCCGGGCCAGGCAAGCTCACTTTTAGTACACAAGCAGTAGGAGAAAAAGCCAGTAAAAACTTACCTCAACAGAGGAACATGAGAAAAAAAGAGTCATAAACAAATAAAGTACTGAGAGAACCAAGGCCCAACAGGGAAACAGGGTGGGTGCTGTGTCCCCCAATGATGGCTAAGAGAAAACGATTTTACGGTGAGTACACAAAAATCCGCTTTTCTCTGACACCTCATTGGGGGACACAGGACCATGGGACGTCCTAAAGCAGTCCATGGGTGGGAAACATAAAAGAAGACAACACAACCCAAGGACTAGGAACCAGTCCCAGACAGCCTGGAGCGCCTACTGAGAGAGGTGCTCTACTGCCTTTTGCAGAATTTTCCTACCCAGATTTGCCTCAGTTGAAACCTGGGTATGGACTCTGTAATGCTTTGAAAACGTATGTAGGCTAGACCAGGTCGCAGCCTTACACACCTGTTCCACTGAAGCCTGATGCCGAATGGCCCACGAAGCACCAACTGCTCGCGTAGAATGAGCCCGCAGCCCACTAGGAATGGGCTTGAGTTGCAAGCGGTAGACTTCCTGGATCGCAGAGCGAATCCAGCGAGCCAGCGTCACCTTTGAAGCTGCCTGTCCCTTCTTTGGACCCTCAGGAATGACGAACAAAGAGTCAGTTTTCCTAAAGGGGGCTGTCCTGGATACTTAATATCTGAGAGCTCTGACGAAGGTGTAACAAATGCAGAGACCTTTCCACCCTATGAACCGGGTGTGGACAAAAGGAAGGCAGAACAATGTCCTCGTTCAAATGAAACTGGGTAAGAACCTTTGAAAGGAAATCCGGAAGGGGGCGCAGAACCACCTTGTCCTGGTGAAAGATCAGAAAAGGCTCGCGGCAAGAGAGTGCTGCTAGCTCCGAAACCCGTCTGATGGACGCAATTGCCACCAGGAATGTTACCTTCCAGGACAGAAGAGCAAGGGAGGATTCCTTGAGGGGTTCAAAGGGAGACCTCTGGAGACCATCCAGAACGAGGTTGAGGTCCCATGGTTCCAGCGGCCGTTTGTACGGGGGAACTAGATGGGAAACGCCCTGGAGGAAGGTCTTGACTTGCGGTTTTTGAGCCAGGCGGCATTGGTAGAAGATTGAGAGCGCTGAAACCTGCCCTTTAAGGGAACTGAGAGCCAACCCCACTTGCAAGCCAGACTGTAGAAAGTCGAGAATTCTGGGGATGGCCGGAGGCATAGGCTGGACGTTAGTTTCCCTGCACCATGAAAGGAAGATTTTCCACGTACGGTGGTAAATGCGGGATGAAGCAGGCTTTCGGGCACTGATCATGGTGGAAATAACCGCGGGAGAGAATCCCGCTCTTGTTAATACCCAGGTCTCAATGGCCATGCCGTCAGCTTCAGGGCTCTGGAGTTCTGATGGGAAATGGGCCCTTCGGTCAGCAAGTCTGGGATGTCTGGAAGGCGCCACGGTGCGTCTGTGAGCATTTGTACTAATTCGGCATACCAGGCGCGCCTGGGCCAGTCTGGGGACTCCCTCTGCCTTGATCTTCCTGATTACCCGCGGCAGCAGGGGTAGAGGTGGAAATATGTAAGGCAGGCGGAAGTGGTGCCAGGAGCAGACTAGAGCATCTGCGCCGATGGACTGCGGGTCGCGTGACCTGGCTATGAACGCGGGTACCTTTGCATTCAACCTTGAGGCCATTAGGTCCACGTCTGGTGTGCCCCAGCGAGTGCAGATGTGTAGAAACACATCTGGGTGGAGAAACCATTCTTCGGCGGCCAGGCCTTGGCGACTTAGAAAGTCTGCTGCCCAGTTTTCTACCCCCGGTATGTGTACCGCTGATATCACTGATCCCGTCGATTCGGCCCAGCTGAGGATCTTGTGGGCCTCGAGATAAGCCGCTTTGCTGCGGGTGCCCCCCTGCCGATTGATATAGGCTACAGCTGTCGCATTGTCTGAATGGACTCGAATCTGACGACCCGCTAGCAGAGGGCAGAACGCTCTGAGCGCGAGGAAGATCGCGCGGAGTTCCAGGATGTTTATGGGTAGGAAAGACTCCTGGGGCGTCCAACGTCCTTGAGCAGTGTGGTGCCGGTACACTGCTCCCCAGCCTAGGAGGCTGGCGTCCGTGGTCAGGACCAGCCAGTTCACTGGGAGAAAAGATCTCCCCTTCGATAGGGATGAGGACCGAAGCCACCAGCGGAGTGCGTACCTGACTGAAGGCGTCAGGTGAAGATGTCTGTCCAGGGAGAAGGGGCTCTTGTCCCAGGCCGCTAGAAGGGCTAGGTGCAGTAGGCGGAGGTGCAGTTGAGCAAAGGGTACTGATTCCATAGCCGCCACCATCCTGCCGAGCACCTTCATGCTGAATCGAATGGAGCGAGACGGAGGACGTAGAAGGCAGCGTACCGCTCGTTGAAGAGCGATTGCCTTGTCCTGAGGGAGAAGGATCAAGCCCCGACGGGTGTCCAGGGACATGCCCAGGAAGGTGATGGATCGTGATGGGATCGGGGATGATTTGTCCAGATTCACTAGCCACCCTAAGCGGGATAGGGTGTCCACAGTGATCTGTACGCTGGTTGAGCAGTCGCGGAAGGAGGGGGCCTTGATGAGGAGGTCGTCCAAGTAAGGGAGAACGACTACTCCCCTGGCGTGAAGGACGCTCATGGCGGCCGCCATGACTTTGGTGAAGACCCTTGGTGCGGTGGCAAGGACGAAGGGTAGAGCTACGAATTGAAAGTGGGAGTCCTGAATTGCGAAGCGGAGGAACTTTTGGTGATCTGGGGTGATGGGTATGTGCAGGTACGCGTCCTTGATGTCTATGGAGGCGAGGAATTCCCCTTTGACCATGGATGCAATAATGGACCTTAGGGACTCCATTCTGAATCTCCGTACGTGCACATGTTTGTTTAGGTGTTTGAGGTCCAGGATGGGTCGAACTGACCCATCCTTTTTGGGGACCACAAAGAGGTTGGAATAAAAACCCCCGAACTTCTCGTCGTCTGGGACAGGTATTATAACTCCTGCTGTTTGGAGCGAGTGGATTGCTGAGAAAAAAGCTTTGCGTCGTTTTCGAGTCTTTGGGGGGTTTGAGAGAAAGAACCGACTCGGGGGTCGGGTCCGAAATTCTATGTGGTAACCGGAAGACACAAGGTCTCGCACCCATTTGTCGTCTGAGGCGGCAGCCCAGATGTGTTGAAAGAGCCGCAGTCGACCTCCTATAATGAGTGTGTCTTCCGGGGCGCCGAAGGAGTCATGAGGGGGGAAAACGTCGTGGCCGAGTCTCCCTAGTCCTGGACTGTTTCGGTCTAGGCTGCCATGACAAAGTGGGCTTCGGGGAGAGCTGAGAAGGTCGGTCCCTGCGTAGTCCGCGGCTGGTGGCGGGGACAGCACGGGATGTCGACCAACCAAATGAGTTCCGAAAGGAGTGGAACGAGGACTGTGGACGTCTGGTGAAGGACGTCCTGGACTTCAGCTGGGGGAGGGAGGTACTCTTTCCTCCTGTGGCGTCAGAAATGAACTTGTCCAGACGTTCGCCAAACAATCGGTCTGGAAAAAAGGGAAGGCCCGTGAGAGACTTCTTGGAGGCAGAGTCCACTCGCCATTGTCGGAGCCAGAGTGCTCTAAGGATGGCTATGGTATTTGAGGCGGCAAACGCTGCGCAGGTAGCAGCGTCCATGAAGGCCTGGATGAGGTACTCCGCCGCAGCGGCAATTTGAGCTGTTACCTCTGTGAAGGTATGAGTGAACTGGGATTCCTCAAGTGAAGTGTTAAGGGAGTCTGCCCAGACAGAGATCGCCTTTGCGACCCACACAGAGGCAAAGGAGGGCGAGAGGGAGGAACCCGCAGCCTCAAAAGTAGAGCGGGCGAGGTGCTCCACCTGTCTGTCTGTCGGGTCCTTGATGGAGGAACCATCGGGTAAAGACAGGAGCGTCTTTGTGGTAAGGCGGGAGACCGGGGGGTCGACCGAGGGCGGATCGGCCCAGCCCTTAGGGGCAGGTGAGACAAAAGGGTACCGGGACTCCATGAGTTTTCGGTTACCGAAGCACCTGTCAGACTTCTCCCTTTGCTTTGTGAGGATACCCTGAAACTCTGGGTGATCAGTGAAAACCTTTTTGGGTTTCCTTGCCCTCTTAAAGGAGACCGCATGGTCAGTGGTAGTGGATGGGGGATCCTCCACATGCAGAGTTTGGTTGATTGCTGTTATAAGGGAGTCTATTGCAGTTTGATCATCTGGGGAGGCTAAAACCAAGGAATCCTCCTGGTACAAACAGCATTCTCCCTCCTCCAGCTCTTCAGAAGCCGTGGAGCGTGTGGGAGAGCCTGCCCTGTGTGCTCCCGAGGGAGAGCCCGCTGGAGACACCCGGCCGTGTGCTCTTTTCCTGATCCCTGCAACCGGTGAAGCATGTGCCCGGATTACCTCAGAAGGATCCTCCATAGGGGTTCCTCAGGCTGCGTTCCGTCCAGGGACCCAGAAGGGTGGGGAGGACGACATTGCATAGCCAGAACCAGGTTCTGTGACAGTTTTTCCATGGATTGGGACAGAAACTGTGCCCATTCCGGTGGGCTGGGGGCCCTCGGCTCTGGGCTGACGGTTGCGGCGGTGGTGGCAGGGGGGTCTTGGGGGGCTATAGGGGCACAGGACTCACAGAGAGAAGAGGTGTGGTTACGTGGTAGCTCAGCGTGGCAGGCAGTGCAGGCTGAATAATAGACTATGTGGGCCTTAGTACTCTTAGTGCCCTTAGATTTCTGCATGTTCCTAATAGGAGTATGCCAGGAGGGGGAGCAATGCTCAGCAGAGCTACAATTGAAGCAAGTACCTCACCAGAATCAGCCGATGGCCCTGTCCTCAGGAAGGATAAAGCTCTATGGAGATCTTCCACGCTTTCCTGGGGGGGCGGGGCTTATCGCAGCCGCGGGGGGGGGCTTAGCGCTAAAAGAGCGGGAAAATGAGTCAGTGTGCCCCCCCCTGCTGTGGGTAGTAAAAAAAAAAAACGGCAGGAAGGGAGCTTCTGATAGTTTTCCTCCCTCTCCCTCCAGTCAGCACACAGCTTGTCACTGGTGGTTATCAGCCGGCTTTTCTGCTGGAGCAAATAAACAGAGCAAATAAAACAGCGTGAGTCCCTGAGCCCTGGGCCCACCCCCCCTGCCACCAGGAGATTATCTGCAAGACTTTCTGCAAACAGCAGAACTTCCCCCTCCTCTAGCCAGCAAGCTAGAGAAAAGTTAACACTGTGTGTGAAGGATCCTTGCTCCTTGCACATAATAAATACTGTAAATGTCCTGGGAACCTTCCCTGCAGCGTCTTTTCTCCCTTTGTCTGGGAAACCAGTCAGGTGTGATCTCACCTTAAAACACTGCTTCCGTCCAGGCAGTGAAAATAGCAGAGTCAGCTTGCTGTGTCGGTGTCATATTCAACTCCTGCAAAGAGGGGCTGAGGAATTGGTGCCATCTTCAACTCAGAGCCTGCAAAGAGGGGCTGTGGAATGGGCTATAGGGCACAGGCCTCTACCCTGGGCTTTGGAAAATCGGTGTCTGTGGAACCCGTCGTTCAGCCCAGGATCCAGCGTCGCAGGAGGGGGTACGTGGAGGCGACACTCCACGTTCCCGCCCGCTGATGGTAGTGGGAGATTGGTCCCAAAAGGAAACCGTTGCCCTCAAAAAATAACAAACCTTGAAAGGAAGTGCCTCCTACAGACACTAAGCTGAGAACAATAGAGAAGGGGTTTATGCCGCGCTGTTCATCAGGAAGGAGGACAAAGAGATGGTCAATGTTCCTTTATTGTAGCTTGTGTCTACGCGTTTCAGGAGCTCTGCTCCCTTCATCAGGACATACAGCACAAAAAAAACATATCTCATAGAGATATGTTTTTTTTGTGCTGTATGTCCTGATGAAGGGAGCAGAGCTCCTGAAACGCGTAGACACAAGCTACAATAAAGGAACATTGACCATCTCTTTGTCCTCCTTCCTGATGAACAGCGCGGCATAAACCCCTTCTCTATTGTTCTCTGCTATTAACTACGGGGGCTGCAGCAGATTTCATCTCTACAACATAAGCTTTCATAGTAGTTGTGACTGTCACAACTACTTGAGGTGAGTACATTCCCTCTATTTTCCCCGGATATATACCGGGTAAGACCCTATTGCGCTTTTTCTCTCCACAGTTTACTTCACAGACACTAAGCTAAAACTGAGCTTGCCTGGCCCAGCCAAGGAGTGTATACTGCAGAGGAGGAGCTATGCTTTTGCATCTACTTAGTGTTCTCCTATGGATAGGCAGCATAACACCCATGGTCCTGTGTCCCCCAATGAGGCGTCAGAGAAATAAATAAATTAAAAAAATGGCGTAGGGTCGTCCCAACAAGGACAAGGCATACAGCTGTAGGCAGCCCCCTTTTTTGCATGTTATCGTGGCTGTGTATCAAAATAAAAAGGAACCGCAAGCAGCTTTTAAAAATAAAAAATATTTAAATAAATATTTTTTAAAAAATGGTCTGCGGTCCTCCCCCCTCTCCCATTTTGATACGAAGTCATAATAAGCGGACATCTGGGAGCTGGTATTCTCAGGATTGGTCGGTCCATGGTTATTGTGCCCCCCCAGCCTAAAAATAGCAGTCCACAGCCACCCAGGATTGCCACATTCATTAGATGTGACAATGTCGGCACTTTACCCAACTCTTTCCGATTGCCCTGGTGTGGTGGCAATTAGGGTAATAAGGGGTGAATAACAGCAGTCATTAACGTTTCCTCGCACTTGTGCATTACAGTATTATGATCTGCCCTCAGCAGGGCAGATCAAAGTGCGCCTGCGCAGGACCGCAATATCGGCTTGTGTGGATGACTAGATGAGCGAACCGGTCAAACCCCATAGGAAACAATGGGAGCCAATCACAAACACATAAAAACACATTGCCATAACACTTACCGGTCTCCGCAATCCGTCCTGCACTCTGTCTCCTGCTGCTATTCCATCCGATGATCACTGCGTCCTCCTGGTAACCAGCAGTGATGACAGGACCTATCGTGACGTCAAAATAGCCATGTGACCAGTCACGTGTCTGTTATCTCATTGGCTACAGACTGGTCACATGACTATGACGCGTCATGTAGGACTTTTCAGTGCATCTCTCCAGTACACGGTGATCGTTTGTGTATCTCCATGTGCCGGCGACATGCTCTGGCACGCGATCGGGTTCCCAGTCTGCTTCCCCGTTCCGTTATAAACCAGCTGCCACAGCCGGTCAATAACGGAGATCACCGTTGCTATAGCAACGCGCCTGTCAGTGGTGACGTCACCACTTACAGGCAGCAGCTCCTTCTCACTCGCGGAGTGAAAAGAAAACACTGCACGGGGAACAACACCGCCTTCTTCCAATGCAGCGCTGCTGATGGAGCAGAGCTGCATGTGTTGAAGGAGAAAGAAGACAGAAGACCATGGATCGTGGAGGGATAAGAGGGAGTAATAAACATGGAGTCTCTAATGTGTCTGTGTATTTATTTCTATTAAAGTATTTTTTCTCTGTGTGGTGTCTTTTTTTAACCCTTTATTGGAGATTCTTAATGCCTGGGTCAAACTTGCCTGACATTAAGAATCTCTGGCTTAATACTAGCTAGTAAAACAAAGCTAGTATTAACTCATGATGAATACCCAGCAAGCCACCGTCACCAGGGCTGTTTGAAGAGTTGGATACAGCGCCAGATGATGGTGCTTCTATGAGAGCGCCATTTTCTGGGGCGGCTGCGGACTGTAATTCGCAGCAGAGGCGCCCAGAAAGCTCGGGCTAACCTGTGTTGCGGTTTCCAATCCCCAACTGCCTAGTTGTACCTGGCTGGACACAAAAATTGGGCGAAGCCCACGTCATTTCTTTTTTTTAATTTCGTTAAATAATTAAAAAAAATGTGCTTCCCTATATTTTTAGTTCCCAGCCGAGTACAAATAGGCAGCTGGGGGCAGCCCGTAGCTGCCTGCTGTACCTGGCTAGCATCCAAAAACATGTCGAAGCCCACGTCATTTTTTTTGGTGGGCAAAAAACTCCTGCATACAGTCCTGGATGGAGTATGCTGAGCCTTGTAGTTCTACAGCTGCTGTCTGCTCTCCTGCATACACTAGTGAATGGAGCATGCTGAGCCTTGCCGTTCTGCAGCTGCTGTCTGCTCTCCTCCATACAGACAGACAGCAGCTGCAGAACTACAAGGCTCAGCATACTCCATCCAGGACTGTATCCAGGACTTTTTGCCCCTCAAAAAATTTATTTGGGCTTCGCCATATTTTTGTATGCTAGCAAGGTACAGCAGGCACCTACGAGCTGCCCCCAACCCCCAGCTACCTATTTGTACCCGGCTGGGAACCAAAAATATAGGTAATTCCTTTATTAATTATTTCATGAATTTCATGAAATAATTCAAAAACAAATGACGTGGGCTTCACCATATTTTTGTGTCCAGCCAGGTACAGCTAGGCAGCTGGGGATTGGAATCCACAACACAGGTTGGCCTGAGCTTTCTGGTCCCCTCTGCTGCGAATTGCAGTCTGCAGCCGCCTCAGAAAATGGCGCTTTCATAGAAGCGCCATCATCTGGCGCTGTATCCAACTCTTCCAACAGCCCTGGTGACGGTAGCTTGCTGGGTAATAATGGGGTTAGGGCTAGCTGTATATTATCAACTGGCCCTAAGCCTGAAATTCATGGTGTCACGCCAATATTAGACATGGCCACCATGAATTTCTAGTACCGATAAAAAGAACAACAACACACAGAAAAATATTGTTATTAGAAATAAAACACAACACAATTAGTGACTCAATCTTTATTGAAATAAAGAACCCCCCTCCGCAGTAATCCTGGGTCAAGGGTCCCGAGCCGTCCAATCCGGATCCAATATCATCTGATCGATTTGCTGGAAGGCAAAGCGATCAGATGATGTTTCAGGTTCAAGGGACTGAATCACATGACACAGTAGCTGATTGTATAAACGGCTTTTATACAATCAGCTGATGCATCAGTGCAAAAAAAAAAAAAAATACACACTTCAGTGCAGACTCCTGTCTGACAGCATCAGCTGATAGTTTAGCTGGCCGGGCGGTAAAAAGCCGGCCTCACCGCTTGACTTATAGTGTCAGCTGATTCCGTCAGGTGACCGCATCAGCTGATCATCGCCAGGTCTGAGAAAGAGAGAGAGAGAAGAGAGAGTAAGAGAGAGAGAAGAGAGTAAGAGAGAGAAAGAGAAAGACGCAAAAGAGGAGAAAGAAGAGAAAGAGAGAGAGAGAAAGAAGAGAAAGAGAAAGTTGATAAAGAAGAGAAAGAAAGGAGAGAGAGAAAGGAGAGAAAGAAAGGAGAGAGAGAGAGAAAGGAGAGAGAAATAAAGGAGAGAGAGAAAGAGAAAGAGAGAAGGAAGAGAAAGAGAGAGAAAGAAGAGAGAGAAGAGAGAGAAGAGAAAGAAAGGAGAGAGAGAAAGGAGAGATAGGAGAGAGAGAAAGGAGAGAGAGAAAGGAGAGAGAAAGAAAGGAGAGAGAGAAAGGAGAGAAAGAGAAAGGAGAGAGAGAAAGGAGAAAGGAGAGAGAGAGAAAGGAGAGAGAGAAAGGAGAGAGAGAGAAAGGAGAGAGAGAAAGGAGAGAGAGAAAGGAGAGAAAGAGAAAGGAGAGAAAGAGAAAAAGAGAGAGAGAAAGGAGAGAGAGAGAAAGGCGAGAGAGAGAAAGGAGAGAGAGAAAGGAGAGAGAGAAAGGAGAGAGAGAGAGAGCTCACAGCTGATGTCTGGCTCCTCCCCTCAGTGCATAATTAAATTATATTTATAACTATATTATTATAAATATAATTTAAAATTAAAAAAAAAAATTAATAAAATTTACCAGTTCCAGAACTCGCAAACTTATGCTTCCTAGGGGAGCTCTCTATCCACTCAGCTATTGCCTCTAATCTGAATGATAGGCAGAATTGATATTCTTGAAGTCTGGATTGCTGAAGTCTCAGCTGACCATGTGATTCACGTCATTGCTATGTGAAGCTCATGCAGAGGGCTCGTGTTCTGTAGTAGAGATGACAGTGTTGTGTGGATTACTTCGGACCTGGAGGGGTATTGGAGGATTTTAATAAAATGGTGAAACTGTGTTCTTTTGTCTTTTATTCCAAATAAAGGATTTTTCGCGGTGTGTGTTTATTTACTTTCACTTTATAAAATAGATAATAATTATAATTTAAAATTATAAAAAAAAAAATTAAATTCTTTACCGGGACTAGAACTCCCGACGTTATGCTTCGTAGGCATGCACTTTACCCTCTAGTCTATTGCCTGTTACCATATTCACAGGCACATTTTCTAATCTTGAAGCCTGCTGTGCTGACTGAAGTCTCTGCTACCCGCATGAGTCACTTCATTGCTATGGAGCCAGTACATCTTGAGAGAGCAGAGCTACCAGTGTCGTGTGGATTACTTCGGACCTGGAGGGGTATTTTTGGGATTAATAAAGGGGTGAACCAGGGTTGTTTTTTTGTCTTTTATTCCAAATAAAGGATTTTTCGGTGTGTGTGTTTCTTTACTTTCACTTTCAGTTTAATCATGAAAGGTAGGGGCGTGTCCTGGCTATGAAGGAGTGAGGACGTGACTTGTCTTAGCTCCTGCCACTGGACTTTATAACTGATGATCCACGCAACTGAGGACTCTGCAACACAGGCTATGCAGCGGAGGAGACGAGGGAGATCCCAGGGGTGCAGCAGCAGAGCTTCACAATCGGAGGAGAGAGGGATCAAACACTTTTTATCCAGGCCGGGGCAGAGAGAAGCTTCACAGGTGGCACCCAAGATGGCTGCTAAGGCTACACAGGAGGTGAGCTCAGCGTGCAGCAGTGAGATGGCAGCTATGGAGATGCAGGGAAAGGCTCAGCAGCTGACGCGACTGAGAGGAGAGGCCACCCAGAGTGAAGAGGAGATACAGAAGATAAGGCCAGACAGCCCAAGATTGCAGGTACAGGGGAAACCCGGAGTGAGAAGCACGGGGGAAGTGCCTGCTGATATAAACAGTAGCCCTGAAGCCTGGAGGCCTCTGGAGGGGGAAGTAACGTCCTTTCCTATAACATACATGCAGGAGTGTGAGGAATTTCAGGAGGGGGGACACTGCACTGCAAATGAGTTACAGGTCCCTGACAGAAGTGAGACCATACCCAGGGAGAAGCACAACATAAATCTAAAGTTACCAGATGCAGACAAGCATGCAGGGTCAGGGCCAGCCATAACAACAACACAAGAGTCAGGAGTTCTGACAGAGCTTAATGAGATGCGGGCACGTTTCTCAGCTATACCCACCAGGGAAGATATGGAGGCATATATAACCAGGCTGGAGCAGGCGTACCGCACAGAGCTGTCAGCCCTGAAGGGGGAGGTGGAGAGAGTGGACACCCAGAGTCAAGTGCAGGCAGCTAAAATTCAGAATATGGAGGACACTTCACAGGCCCACGGGGCACTATTAGAACAACACTCCCGCCAAATACAATACGTGGTTGAAGCAATGGATGATGCTGAAAATAGGGGCCGAAGAAACAATCTCAGAGTGCGCGGCCTGCCTGAGTCTGTCGAGTCCAAGGACTTACATGGCACCCTTCAAGTGATCTTCAATAATATTCTGGGTGAACCATCAAGCCAACCCCTGGAATTGGATAGAGCGCATAGAGCGTTGGGCCCCAAACCAGCCCAGAACGACCGACCTCGGGATGTGATCTGTAGGGTCCACCGCTATGTTATTAAGGAGGCCATTCTGTTTAAGCTCCGCAGTGGAGTATCACCATCGTATGAGGGGAGCCAAATCCAGATTCTACAAGATCTATCCCGTTTTACCTTACAAAGGAGAAGAGCTCTTAAACCTCTGCTGGACATTCTCCGCTCATACGAGTTTCCATATAGCTGGGGGTTCCCCTTCCGCCTGCAGGTTCGGCACGCGGGACGAATGCATGTTCTTCGGTCTCCGGCGGATTTACCCTCGTTCACCGCGGCCTTGGACATTCCATTAGTGCCTATAGAGGACTGGCCGGACTTTCCAATGGGGGGGGGAGTCACCGTCCCAGCCGGTGATCGGATGCGTGGCTCTCGTAGAGAAAGAGGAGGGAGGCCGGTCTGATGTATAAGAGAATGGTGGATTAAATTGTTCTAGTATGTTTTTGGTTATAGGATCACAGTACGATGGAGTCTATCCCCTGGTCCTGATGGGAATTTCGCGTTGTGGGGTTATTGTATCGCCCTGGACAGGGGGGTGGGGGGTTCCCTCCTTCCTTCCTGGGTGTAATGGGGGACGCCCCTCAACATTATAAGGTACAATACCCTCTCAAAGCCCCTTCTCCCTTCTTTATACAGAGCTTTAGTTGCAAATCAAAATATATATAGTTAAAAGTTGTTTTTTAGTCCAGGGCAGGGGGCTCCTTTGTGGAAAGTTCCCTCCCTGATTGGGATAACACGCCACAGGGTAGTGGCGTAGGATTAACATCCCTGGTATATAGAGATTCTTATTTTTCTGCATTTACCTCTAGTCTATTTGACCAAGTATAAGGGTCACGTTACGACCCTACAGGCAAGAGGTGCTTTGACCTTGTTGCCTACGGTACTCTCTCTTTGTTTGTAGTTTCCTTTATATACTTAATCCTTCTACCCCCCCCCCCTCTTTTTTTTTTTTTTTTCTCTCCCCCTCTCCTAACCTTCTCTATTCTCTCCACCCACACCTCTCTTCCCATCCCCATCCTCTGACCCTACTTCCCGGTTCCTCACCGTTCCTCCTCCTCAGAATGACGCAGATTACCTTTGGCTCATTGAATGTGAGAGGCCTCAATGTCCCACAAAAACGGTCTCAGGTATTCTTTGACATGCATAAGAAACGAGTCCATATATTATTGATTCAGGAAACACATTTCAAAACTGGTCACCTCCCTAACTTTAAAGACAGATATTACACCAAATGGGTCCATAGCACCAACCCAGAGTCAAAATCAAAAGGGGTGTCTATAGGCATCCATAAAGCCCTGGTGCACACGGTTCTGGACACGAGAGTGGACACTGAGGGAAGATTCATTTTTCTGAAAATTAATGTTAATTCATCTATCTTTACCATTGTCAATTGGTATTTACCAAACAGAGATCCGGCGACGTCCTGCTCCTCTCTCCTGTCATCATTGGATGAATTCGCAGAAGGGACCGTGATCGTGGGTGGCGATTTAAACTTCACTTTGGACCCTAAGGTAGATACAACTTCGGACACAATTTTCTCTCTCTCAGAAAGCTAACAAAAGTTAAACGCTCAATACAAGAGCTTCGATTGGTAGATGTGTGGAGAACGTTACACCCAGTGGAGCGTGACTACACATACTTCTCCCCGGCTCACTCCTCGTACAGCCGCATAGACCTGTTTCTTGTGAGCCAAAAGGCTCTGACTTGGCAGATACAGGCCTCTATAGGCAGTATATCCTGGTCTGACCACGCTCCTATATTCCTGAGCCTTACTATCCCAGATGGGGCAGGGAGGCCGTGGTCTTGGCGGCTGAACGATAGTCTGCTTGGGGATCAGGGGTGCATGAAGGATCTACAGAACACGATTGATGAATTTTTAGAAATACACTCAGAAGACCCCACAGCCCTTCCCGTGCAGTGGGAGGCACTTAAATGTGTGTTGAGAGGGGTTTTGATCAAACATGGGGCTAGGCTTAAGAGAGAGAGAGCCCAAACCATTTTGTCCCTACTTCAGAATATTTCAGATCTGGAAAGGGCCCATAAGAAGACATTATCACCTTTGACACTGGCGGAGCTAGTCAAAAATAGAGAGGAGCTTAAATCGATTCTCGACCGACAGTATGAGCGACATAGGACTAGAATAAAAAGATTCCTCTATGAGTATGCAGATAAATGTGGTAGACCACTAGCTAGGATTCTACACCCTAGGGGAGACCCCAGCCACATTCCCATGATTAAACAAGCAGACGGCTCTTCGACTCAGAACCCAACTCTCATCGCGGAACAGTTCCAAAAGTATTATAGAGACCTATATAACATAAAGGGCAAATTTGGAGACATGCCACATGACGCATTAGAAAATAAAATAAACGACTACGTATCCAGAACGGCCCTACCGGTTATACCCAGCGCTGAGGTTGAAAATTTAGAGACGGACTTTACAGAAGCAGAAGTGGCATCTATCATTAAAGAATCTCCCTCAGGCAAAAGTCCGGGTCCAGATGGGTTCACCCCTAAATTTTATAAAATATTCCAAACTCAGCTATCCCCGTTCTTGACTAAAGTATTTAATTCCATCTCAGAAAATTCCCAATGGGTGGCGCAATCTCTCGAAGCCCATATATGTGTTCTCCCCAAACCGGGGAAGGATCACATGTTAGTTACAAATTACAGACCCATTTCACTGATCAATCTAGACCTAAAACTTTTTTCTAAAGCCTTAGCCAACAGACTTGCTCCTTCCTTGCCCGGGATAATACACACAGATCAAGTGGGGTTCGTACAAGGTCGGGAGGCGCGTGACAATACCAACAAACTGTTCCTCCTGATGACTCGGTCGAGGGCTCATTCTCTTCCCATGTGTTTACTCTCAGTGGATGCAGAGAAGGCCTTTGACCGGGTCAGTTGGAATTTCATGATGGCCGCTCTAAAGCAGGTGGGTTTGGGCAAAAATTTTTTAGATAGGATTGCGTCCCTTTATTCGAGACCCTCAGCAAAAGTTAGGACGGATGGGTTTCTGTCGTCATCGTTTCAGGTCCACAATGGAACAAGGCAAGGATGTCCATTGTCACCTCTGCTCTACGTCATTGTCATGGAGCATCTCGCGGTCGCCATAAGAAATAATGCTAGTATCCATGGGATAGAGGCCGGGGGAGGGAATCGCAAGTTAGCTTTATTTGCTGACGACCTTCTCATGTTTATTTCCCAGCCACACATATCCTTCCCGTCTTTGCTCAAAGAGTTCGAGGAGTTTGGTAACTTAAGTAATTTTAAAGTGAACTTCTCTAAATCAGAGGCTATGAATGTGACCCTGTCGGCGGAAGATCTAGCCCGTACAACCCAAAATTTTCCCTTTAAGTGGCAACCGTCAGCTATAAAATATCTGGGGGTAGTTGTACCTCGGGATCCAACAAAAATTATGCATCATAATTTTCTACCCCTGTTAGAGAGGACAATTAGGGATTTAAAGAAGTACGACAAAAAAAGACTATCGTGGTTTGGGCGTATCAACGCTATTAAAATGGATGTTCTTCCTAGGTTTCTTTTCTTGTTCCAAACGGTACCTATTCAGCTGCCGGGGAGTTACTTTTCCAAAATTCGGACGGCTTTGTCAAGGTTCGTTTGGGGGAATAGGAGACCTCGGACAAGCATAAAAACTCTTACCAGACACAAAAATAATGGAGGGGCAGGGCTCCCAAATTTCCAGTTATACTACAGGGCAACTATTCTAACGAGGATAATGGATTGGCACTTCCATAGGAACTCGAAACAATGGGTCGCGATCGAACAGGACGGATTGGGAGTCCCTTTGCACTTTCTCTCATGGATGGGAAAGGAGAGTAGGTCACAGATAGAGAAGGGAATGGAGTTTATTTGGACAGTGATGGGGACGTGGGACGGTGAGGTTAAGAGGGGTTCTCTCTCACAGGGGAGGGGTCCACTTACCCCCCTCTTTGGCAACCAGGAGTTCCCTCCTGGGCTTCATTCCAATAAATTTCTGGGATATGCTCGGGTGGAGGAAACTCGTTTTTTTCATGTGCTCCAGGGAAATACCCTGCCCCCTTATGCATCTCTACGGGCCACAGGGAGAGAGGTTTCCTGGATAGAATATATGCAGCTGAAATCGTTTCTATCCAACCAGGACAGGGAGAGGAAGTTGAGGACCCCCCCTACTCCATTTGAGAAATTGTTCTTGCAGGGTTCGTCACCTGGGCATGTCATCTCTCTTACTTATAAAATGCTGAACCAGAGAGACATGTCGGACAAACCCAAATTTGTCTATAGATGGGGAGAGGAACTGGGAGAGGACATTTCGGAGGACAGATGGAGCAGGGCGTTTCTGTGGACCCACAAACTTTCTCTGGCTTGTGCCGCCCAAGAGAAAAACTATAAAATTCTCACAAGGTGGTACCAATACCCGACCAAATTGCATGCTATCTTTCCCTCAGTGTCCGACATGTGCTGGAGATGTGGTACAGAAAAAGGGTCTATGTTACATATATGGTGGAGCTGTGCTAAATTGCAACCATTCTGGGACTCAGTGTTTTCTCTGTATAAAAAGATGAGTGGGGGTGAGGTGGAGAGATCTCCCCAGGTGGCCCTCCTCTCTATCCTCCCAGGTTCATTCAAGTCACAAAAGAGGGACCTGCTGCGATTTTGTTTAGCGGCAGCCCGTATAATTATTCCCAGATACTGGAAACAGACTAGATGCCCCACGTTAGCTGACTGGGTAGAGGAGATGGCAAACCTCCAGAGAATGGAGGAACTCACAGCTGAACTTAATGGGCTCACGGAAAAATTTATCACAGTGTGGGGACCGTGGATTACGTTCATGGAGTCTCCTGAGTTCACGGTGAGTCTGGCAGGTTATTTGGGATGAGAAATGGTGACATACCTTGTCTTCCCCTCTCCCCACACACTTTTTCCCCCACCCCCTCTTTACCCTACTTTCTTCACTCTATTTGATTCCTTCTTTTCTAAGCTTATATCTGTTCTTTTTTTTTTTTTTCTAGTTTTCTACTTTTTCTTAAATGTTTATTCAATAACTTAAAAGGGGATTGTTTTATGCTGAGAGTGGTCTTGTCAATTATCAGGAAGACATGTTTAGCTGGAACTCTGATTTCTAGTGTATGGTTTGTCATGGAGTGTTAGCATAAGGATAGCTTATAGAGTTCCAATGAAATCTACAATGTGATGTTATTTTTGTCATTCCGAAACTGAGAGATCACTGTTTATGTTTTATAATCTTTATAAATGTTCAAGATGTATGCTTGATTTATAAACTTAATAATAAAACAGATTTGAAATAATCATGAAAGGTATCTCGGGGAGACGCCTGCCATGATTAAACTCATTATTACCCCAATTGCCACCGCACCAGGGCAATTCGGGTTGAGCCGGAAAGAGTCCCGCAGGACTGTCACACCTAATGGATGCGGCAATTGTGGGCGGCTGCAGGGTGATATTGTTAGACTGGAGGGCTCCCCATACCGTGGCGCTCTACATCCTGACAATACCAGCCTCCAGCCGTGTGGCTTTATCCTGGCTGGTATCAAATATGGGGGGAACGCATTTTTTTTTTATTTATTTATTTATTTTACTGCACGATATAGACCCGCCCACCGGCGGCTGTGATTGGTTGCAGTGAGACAGCTGTCACTCAGCTTGGGGACGTGTCTGACTGCAACCAATCATAGGCGCTGGTGGGTGGGGAAATCACAGAATAACTAATTAACTAATGAAGCAGCAGCCATTTTCTAAAGAGCAAAAGACACCGCAGATTTGTGACAGCAGGGGAGCGAGACGTCCTTGATCGGTGAGTAGGAAAGGGAGAGGGATTGTGCTGGGGACGCAGGAGACATGCAGATAGCAACATGTGCACATAGCCTTACTGTGAAAAGCCACGTTTATGGCGATCGAACCGTTCTCGGACGTAACTCGAGCTGCCGAACTTTTAGCAAAAAGCTCGAGTTCTAGTTCGATCTAGAACAACCCCCAAAATCACTTGAACATGAAATTGGCGAACCTCGAACCGCGCTCAACTCTATGGATGACGTAGACGCATCATCCACACTGGACTGGGAAGAAGGAGGCCGAAGATTACATCAGAGAGGAGGCGCCACACTGGAGAGCAGCAACACCCATTGGACCGGACCGCCCCCTGGGTGAGTAATATAAAAGTGTTTTTTACGTTATACAGAGCGTCCCGGGCTCTTATATACAGTATTTTGGAATAAAGTGGTATTGGCCGCAGCTTATAGTCCCCAAATCTGGTGACAGGTTCCCATTAAAAAATTGGAAGGAACACAAACTTACAAAATAAATTACCAACATAATTGTGCTTCTAAGGGCATGATTTATTACACCTAAAAACTCTACCAAAACATTTCCAATTGTACCATAAATCTGACTCAAGCAAATTAATTATATAGGCCATAGATCAGAGGTTAGAGGTGGTAACCTATTTAAGGCCCTTGCGCAGCTTGAGTCATTGGATTTATAGATTAGACACAAGGACTCCTATTGGGCTCAATGAGAGCTTTGGCTGCTTTCTTTAATTGGGTATTTTTATGTGGTGTGAGAATGGGACTGTTTGTGTTAAAATTATTTTTAATTGTTTTTTTATTCATAATTTAGAGATCTCTATATGCTAAAACCATACCTGTGGTGGTCTGCAAATTTTGAGATACTTCACTCGATCCACTCAGTGACTTAGATGTTGACTTTGATTGGGTCTTTTCCCTGAATGAAGTGCCTATGAGAAAAAAGAGAATTTTGTTTACTTACCGTAAATTCTTTTTCTTATAGTTCCGTCTTGGGAGACCCAGACCTTGGGTGTATAGCTTCTGCCTCCGGAGGACACACAAAGTACTACACCTAAAAGGTATAGCTCCTCCCTCTGAGCCTATACACCCCCTGGTGAACCAGTCATAACCAGTTTAGTGCAAAAGCTGAAGGAGAATAGCCACCCACAAGTAGAACAGAGCAAGAGCCGGAACAACCGGAGACTCTGTTCATGACAACAGCATGTGAAAACACACGGAACAAGGAAATTGCCAACAGGCAACGGGGAGGGTGCTGGGTCTCCCAAGACGGAACTATAAGAAAAAGAATTTACGGTAAGTAAACAAAATTCTCTTTTTCTTTAACGTTCCTTTGGGTGACCCAGACCTTGGGACGTTCCAAAGCAGTCCCAGGGTGGGAAATAAACAAAAAAACTAAGAAGTAGGCAGAAACCTAACTTCACAAATGGGCGACCGCCGCCTGAAGGATGCGTCTGCCCAAGCTCGCATCTGCCAAAGCATGAGCATGCACTTGGTAGTGCTTCGAGAAGGTATGCAGGCTAGCCCAAGTGGCAGCCTGACAGACTTGCTGAGCCGTAGCCTGGTGCCGAAAAGCCCAAGAGGCACCGACAGCCCTGGTCGAGTGCGCTTTGATCCCCGGCGGGGGAGGAGCCTGCGAACTTTGGTAGGCGTCCAAAATGGTCGACCTAATCTAACGGGCTAAGGTCGGCTTAGAAGCAGGGAGGCCCTTGCGCCGACCTGTGGTTAGCACAAAAAGAGAGGTACACCGCCTAAGCGCAGCGGTGCGAGACACATAGATCCGGAGAGCACGCACCAGATCTAGAGTATGTAGAGCTTTTTCAAAGCGATGAACAGGGGCCGGACAGAAGGAAGGTAAGGTAATGTCCTGGTTAAGGTGGAAGGGAGAAACCACCTTAGGAAGAAAGTCCGGAGTCGGACGGAGAACCACCTTGTCTTGATGAAAGACTAAAAAGGGTGACTCCGAGGAGAGCGCAGCCAAATCAGAAACTCTCCTGAGAGAAGTTATAGCAACCAGAAAGGCCACTTTCTGTGAGAGACGATACAAAGAAACCTCCCTAAGGGGCTCAAAGGGGGGTTTCTGCAAGACCGTGAGAACCAAGTTAAGGTCCCAGGGGTCCAAGGGCCGCCGGTAAGGCGGGATGATGTGAGACGCGCCCTGCATGAAGGTGCGGACCTGAGCCAGCCGAGCGAGACGCCGCTGGAACAGGACTGACAGGGCCGAAACCTGTTCCTTGAGAGAGTTGAGGGACAGACCTAGCTGCAGACTGGACTGTAGAAAAGACAGAAGGGTCGGCAAGGAGAATGGCCAAGGAGAATGGCCGGTAGAGCGACACCAGGACAGGAAAATTTTCCAAGTCCTGTGATAGATCTTAGCGGACGAAGACTTACGGGCCCGAGTCATAGTGGAGATGACTTCAGGGGGAATACCAGAAGCCGTCAAAATCCAGGACTCAAGAGCCACGCCATCAATTTGAGGGCCGCAGAATTCGGGGGGAAGAACGGACCTTGCGAGAGTAGGTCTGGACGGTCCGGGAGAGGCCACGACATCTCTACGGACAGATGGAGCAGGTCCGGATACCAAGCTCGCCTGGGCCAGTCCGGTGCAATGAAGATGACTCGACGACCCTCCATTCTGATCTTGCGCAGGACTCTGGGCAGGAGGGCTAGAGGGGGAAACACGTAGGACAGACGAAACTGGGACCAGTCCTGAACCAGAGCGTCCGCAGCGAAGGCCTGAGGATCGTGGGAACGAGCCACGTAGACAGGAACTTTGTTGTTGTGACGGGATGCCATTAGGTCCACGTCCGGAGTGCCCCATTTGCGGCAGATCGACTGAAATACTGCCGGGTGCAGGGACCACTCGCCACCGTCCACACTTTGACGGCTGAGATAATCTGCCTCCCAGTTGTCCACGCCTGGGATGTGGACTGCGGATATGGTGGACCTGGAGTCCTCCGCCCATTGAAGAATGCGTTGTACCTCCATCATTGCCAGGCGGCTGCGTGTCCCGCCTTGATGGTTGATGTAGGCAACCGCTGTCGCGTTGTCTGACTGGACTCGAATGTGCATGCCCGCCAGCAGATGGTGAAATGCTAGGACAGCTAGAAGTACGGCTCTGATTTCCAGCACATTGATTAAAAGGGCTGACTCGGACGGAGTCCAAGTGCCCTGTGCTCTGTGGTGGAGACATACCGCTCCCCAGCCGGATAGACTGGAATCCGTGGTGAGAATCACCCAGGACGGGGCCAGGAAGGAGCGCCCTTGGGACAGGGAGAGGGGCCGAAGCCACCACTGAAGAGAGCTCTTGGTCCGTGGCGACAGAGCCACTGACTTGTGTAAGGAGGAAGGCCGCTTGTCCCAACAGCGGAGAATGTCCAGCTGCAGGGGGCGCAGATGGAACTGGGCAAAGGGAACAGCCTCCATGGACGCCACCATTTGACCCAGCACCTGCATCAGACGCCTGAGGGTATAACGGCGGGGCCTCAGGAGAGAGCGCACCGCCAACTGGAGTGACAGCTGTTTGTCTAAGGGCAACTTCACAAGTGCCGGCAGAGTCTCGAACTGCATCCCTAGGTACGTGAGACTCTGGGTCGGAGTCAGAGTGGATTTGGGAAGATTGACAAGCCACCCGAATTGGGCTAGAGTGCTGAGAGTGAGCGAGACACTCCGCTGACAGTCTGCGCTGGATGGCGCTTTGACTAGAAGGTCGTCCAGGTAGGGGAGCACTGCCAACCCCTGAAGGTGCAGAACCGCAATCACAGCTGCCATGACCTTGGTGAAAACCCGAGGGGCCGTGGCTAACCCGAAGGGGAGAGCCACGAATTGGAAATGATCGTCTCCTATTGCAAAGCGTAGCCAACGCTGGTGTGAAACCGCAATGGGCACATGCAGATATGCATCTCTGATGTCGATGGACGCCAGGAAATCCCCTTGGGTCATTGAGGCAATGACTGATCGCAGGGACTCCATGCGAAGTGCTGCACCCGAACATGCTTGTTGAGAAGCTTGAGATCCAGGATGGGCCTGAAGGTACCGTTCTTTTTGGGAACTAGGAAGAGGTTTGAGTAGAAACCTCTGAACCGTTCCCGGGCGGGAACTGGTACAATTACTCCGTTGGCCTGCAAGGCTGCCACGGCCTGTGAAAAGGTGCGGCCCTGGAGCAGGGGGAGTTGAGAAAAAAAATATGTTTGGCGGGCTGGAAGAAAATTCTATCCTGTAGCCGTGAGAGATGATATCTCTCACCCACTGATCGGAGACTTGTTGAAACCAAGCGTCGCCAAAGTGGGAGAGCCTGCCACCGACTAAGGACATGGCTGGATCGGACAGAGAGTCACGAGGAGGCTGCCTTAGTGGCAGGACCTCCTGCGGTCTTCTGCAGACGCGCTCTGGAGCGCCAGTTGGATTTCTGGTTCTTGGCTGAGTTAGCGGACGAGGCGGAGGGCTTAGAGGACGACCATTTGGAGGAACGAAAGGAGCGAAACCTCGACTGAATCCTACCCTGGGCAGGTTTCCTGGTCTTGGTTTGTGGCATGGAAGTACTCTTCCCGCCAGTAGCCTCTTTAATAATTTCATCCAGCTGTTCACCGAACAGCCGGGAACCAGCAAAAGGGAGCCCAGCAAGGTACTTCTTTGAAGAAGCATCTGCCTTCCACTCTCGAAGCCTCAAGGTCCTGCGGATAACGAAGAAATTAGCCGAAGCCACCGCAGCGCGGTGAGAAGCCTCCAGCATGGCAGACATGGCATGAGAAGAAAAAGCTGAAGCTTGAGAAGTTAAGGCAACCATCTCGGGCATAAATTCCCTGGTGAGGGAATGCATCTCCTCCAGACTAGCAGAGATGGCTTTGAGGGCCCACACTGCTGCAAAAGTTGGAGAAAACGCGGCCCCCACCGCTTCATACACGGATTTGGCCAGAAGGTCAATCTGACGGTCAGTGGCATCCTTAAGGGAAGTGCCATCAGCCACCGACACACCGGTCCGGGCTGAGAGCCTAGACACCGGAGGGTCTACCTTTGGGGAGTGAGCCCACTCCTTGACCACCTCAGGTGGAAAGGGAAAACGGTCAGCAGAACCACGCTTTGGGAAGCGTTTGTCAGGACAGGCCCTGGGTTTGGTCACAGCGGCCTGAAAACTGGAGTGGTTAAAGAACACACTCTTTACTCTCTTAGGCGAGGTAAACTGGTGCTTTTCAGCCAGAGAGGGTTGCTCCTCTGATACTGGCGGATTGAGATCCAGTACAGAATTAATGGAAGCAATCAAGTCACTAAATTCTGAGTCACCCTCGTAAGGAGCAATGGGGCACATGGAGTTAGCCTCCGAGCCCCCTGTATAGGCATCCTCCTCATCCTGCGAGTCCTCAGCCCTTGAATCAGAGCCACGGGATGAGGAGGGAGAGGGAACCCTGCGGAGCCTCTTAGACGGACGGGGTCTGTGCCCTGATGATGAATCCTCTGTGAGCTCCAGTCCTAAAGGCCCCTTAGCAAGAGCATTAGAGGCACCCTGTGAAGGGGGCTGATGCATATTCATCAAAGTCCTGGACAGAAGTCCCATGGACTCAGCAAATGACTGGGAGATAGACCTAGAAAAGGACTCTACCCAGGCCGGGGGTTCAGCCACATGTGCAGGAGCAGCCTGAGAGACCACTGGGGCCGAGACCCCAGGCCGTGGCACCTCCAAGTTAGAGCAGACCTCACAATGTGGATAGGTGCTCGCTTCAGGCAGCGGAAGCTTACATGCAGCACATACAGCATAAAGCTTTGGAGCCTTGCTCCTTGTGTGAGACATGCTGCCTGAGTGGGGAGAAACAGCTTCTATAAAGGGAATGAATCCCAGGGAGAATATAGCAGAGGTCCACAACCGGAGACCGGCTGTGGCTTACCAGACCGTTGGAAGCGGTGTTGTGTGCCCTCCAGATCCCGAAGCCCGGACCCCCCAATGCACAGCACCTCAGCAGGGATGCAGAGTGCAGGACGGGCCAGAACAGAGTGAAACCTGCCCAAGAAAATGGCCACCGGAGAGAAGAGAGGGGGCGGGACGGGGGGCGTCCCTGTTGGAAGGGCGGAATCTGGAGGGCCATAGAGGCCTGCAGGGGGGTAGTCGCACACAAGCAGTGAGGAGGGTCCCTCCCCTGTGCAGGACGGCCACCGGGAGGGGCCATGCCTGTCCCTCAGCATGAGTGACATGCGAGGGCAGGTAACAGAAACTAGGCCTCCGGCGAAGCCGGGGCCTAAATTTAAGCAGCGAGGCCGACGCGCAGGCACCATCGGCGCGGTTCTCGAGCGAAAAGCTAGCGGACCGGCCGGAAATGCTAAAAAACACAGTAAACACACTCTCCCCCCACAATAAATGACAGGGACCCCCAACATATGAACGTCTCAAGGTACTTAGCTGCTGAGACGCAGGGCCAGGTCCCTGGGGGTGAGTGCTCCGGTCCAGCAGGGTCCTCAAGGGGCTGTGGCCGGAGACCGGTCTCCTGCCAGGCATGGAGACCGTGCTGGCTCACACTTCAATCCAGAGCCCAGGAGGGATGGTGAAGGAGCATGGCATGTAAGGCTCCAGCCTTGGAAATCAACCTTACAAAACCACCGACACAGTGGGGTGAGAAGGGACATGCCGGGAGTCCAGACGCGGACCCGCATTTCTTCAATCTTCTTCCAAAAAAAGGAAAAAAAGGAAAAAATCATATGAGAACGCATGTGTGGATGTATGCCTCCTGAACACAAAGCGAAAAACTGGTTGTGACTGGTTCACCAGGGGGTGTATAGGCTCAGAGGGAGGAGCTACACCTTTTAGGTGTAGTACTTTGTGTGTCCTCCGGAGGCAGGAGCTATACACCCAAGGTCTGGGTCTCCCAAAGGAACGTTAAAGAAATAAGAAAATATATTATCTAAGAAAAGTGGAGAAAAACATTGTACAACAATTTAATTATAGTTAGGATACAACTAATTTTTAATACATTTACTCAATAATTTAGTTTTTTGCATTTCTTGATTTTTCTTGCCTTATGGCATGTCATTTTTAATTTTGCATATCATATTTCTGTTTACACAACAACATGAGCACTATGCACTTTTTGTTTGCCTATTGACTACTGATGGACGGACCCAGACTATAAAAGTCTGGATCCATGCGGTTTCAAAAATACCCGAGTGCCGGACCTGGGCCTGAAATTCTCAGGGAATGCCGGATAATGATCTGGAAACTTGGGAAATTAAAAAAAGAAAGAAAAATTATAGAAAGTAAGGAAAAAGAGGGCGCGTTATACTTACCGAGTCTCCCACGCGGCTGTAACTGCTTCTGGGGTCGCTCATTATCGCTAATCCATATGTACTGCTGCCCCCACCCACCAGCCGTCTTCACGTCTGTGATTGGTTGCAGTCAGACAGAGCCCCCATCTATGTTTGACAGCGTGACTGACTGCTCTCAATCACACACACTGTCTGCATCTAGATTGGTGTAAAAACAAATAAATTTAAAAAATTGGAGTTGGGTCGTCCCATATTATGAGTTTTTGAATTTCTTGATTTTGCTTGCCTTATGGCATGTCATGTTTAATTTTACATATCATATTTCTGTTTACACAACAATATGAACACTATGCACTTTTTGTTTGTCTATGGATTAGTGATGGACGGACTCATACTGTAAAGGGTGCTTTACACGCTGCGACATCGCTAGCGATCTCGTTAGCGATGTAACACGCCAGATCACATACGATCTGCCGAGATCGCACATGTGACCGGCGCTACAAAAATGACCTATGTGCGATCTCAGCAGATCGTATGTGCGATCTGGTGTGTTACATCGCTAACGAGATCGCTAGCGATGTCGCAGCATGTAAAGCACCCTTAAAAGACAGCTTTCAATCTAGATGCACATGCTGTCTACATCTAGATTGGTGTAAAAATAAATTTAAAAAAATGGCGTAGGGTCGTCCCAACAAGGACAAGGCATACAGCTGCAGGCTGCAGTCCCCAACTTTGCACGTTATCTTGGCTGTGTATCAAAATTAAAGGAACCGCATGCGCTTTTAAAAATAAAAAATATTTAAATAAATATTTTTAAAAAAAAATGTTCTGCGGTCCTTTCCCCGCCCATTTTGATACCCAGTCATGATTAACCGACAGCTTGGAGCTGGTATTCTCAGGATGGGTCGGTCCATGGTTATTGTGCCCCCCCGCAAGCCTAAAAAAAGAAGTCCGCAGCCATCCAGGACTGTCACATCCATTAGATGTGACAATCCCGACACTTTACCCAACTCTTTCCGAATGCCCTGGTGCAGTAGCAATTGGGGCAATAAGGGGATAATAACAGCAGTCATTAACCTTCCCTCACACCTACGTATTACAGTACTTTGATCTGCCTCAGTAGGGCAGATCAAAGTGCGCCTGGGCAGGACCGCAATGTCGTCTTTTTTGGATGATGTAGACGCGTCATCAAAACTGGGCTTGGAAGAAGGACAGAGATCGCAGCAGAGAGCAGGCGTCGGACCGGAGAAAGGAAGTGCCGGGCTTGGACAGCAGCGACACCCATCAGACCAGACCGCCCCCCCCTCCCTCCAGTTATTAAAAAAAACATTTTTTACATTATACAGCACTCTCTGGGCTCTTATATACAGTATTGTGGAATGCTGCAAAAAAGGACTCAGTGGTAGTGTCCAAATCTGGTGACAGGTTACCTTTAAAAAAAATCAGAAGGAACACAAACTTACAAAAAAATCACCAACATACTTGTGCTTCTAAGGGCGTGATATATTACTCCCAGTGTCCATGCCAGAAAGTCTACATAGGGATGACCACAAGGGATTTACAGGTGGGAGTCCGTGAGCACATCAGGGACATTGAGAAAACAAAGACTCTACATGAGATGGAACACCTAAAAACCCTACCAAAACATTTCCAATTGTACCATAAATCTGACTCAAGCAAATTAATTATAAAGGCCATAGATCAGAGGTTAGAGGTGGTAACCTATTTAAGGCCCTTGCGCAACTTGAGTCACTGAATTTATAGATTGGACACAAGGACTCCAATTGGGCTCAATGAGAGCTTTGGCCCTTTAATTGGGTATTTTTATGTGGTGTGAGAATGGGACTGTTTGCGTTAGAATTATTTTTTAATATTTTTTTTTATCCATAATTTAGAGATCTTTATATGCTAAAACCATACCTGTGGTGGTCTGCAAATTTAACGCAATGCTAGTCTCTCATATAGGCCCTTTGGAAAAATAATTGCTCATCCCTGATCCATGCTCTTTTATGATTTTATTGTTAATGTTAGAACATTTTTACATGTACCTTTTCCAAAATCTATAAAACAAATTGTGAATAAAATATAAAGTCACAGATGTAATCATACCAGATGTAGAAGAATCCGAAGGAAACACCTCACTGCAGATTAAAAAAAAAAGAAAAACACAACACATTACTACATGCATGTAAAACTTATCAACTACAATAAAAAAACTTTCACAGAACTGCTTTCACATACAGCACTCGTATTTTTGATGTTCTATGGGGCTATGCACATGTCTGATTTTTTTTCCTCATAACGAGTGGTCAGCATGGAAAAAAAAAAAAAAAAAATCGGTGACATGTCAGATTTTGATCCAAGTGTGGGATCAAAATAGGCAATGTAAGGCCTATTTTAGACATCAGTGATTCTGGTACGTATGTGCTAGTGTTTATACGTACCAGAAATATGGGCATACGCAGACCCATTATAATCAATTAGTCTGCGCACACATCAGTGATTTCTCACTGACCGTGTCTCCGTGCGGTGTACACGCATGTCTGTGATTGCCGCAAGGAGACATGTCCGTTTTTCTGGCATCACTGATGTTCCACGGACCACACAGTGGTATGATCTGTGAAACACGTACCAGAAAAACATGGACATTGAAAATAAAAAACATTTTCAACTCACCTTCTCCAGCGACGCTGTGTTCAGCCTGTGCTTTCAGCTTTTTCCTGGCTGTCTCATTATGGTATGCATATTCATTTATGCAGCCAGAGACGGACCCAGAAGAAGCTGCAGAAACTAGAGACAGTGGCAGGCAGATGCTACAGAGCTGGAGACTTCAGCACCATGGACAGCAGCAACAGGACAGGTGAGTATATCTCCATGTGCAATCACGGATGACGGAGCACGGATCACGGATTGCACACGGACAACCCACGTTGAATGCATCACCGAACACCGAACATGGAGGGACATATGCGTTTTTTACATGTCAGTGAAAAACATCCGTGATTTTCACTGACGTGTGAAACAGGCCTAAGTCTGTGTGTCCGTGGCAATAATCAGAACTGCATTTTGATGACATCTGACCGATTTTCGCGGTCTGGCAGAATGTAAAACATGGAGATTTTTTTCCTCTCCAACTCTGAGGAAAAACTGATGCAACCCTGTTCATACTCATTGGACTGGTTTTCTCGAATGTGGAGAAAACAATGGCGTAAACCTCCCCTTTTTGTAAGTTGTGGGCGCTCAGTAACTGCTTTTACTGAAGTCTGTCTTCTTCCCTATAATTTGTGTAGGTTTCTAGAGCAATTATAACACGTTTTTCCTACCATGGTTAGTCATTTTTACATTTTAATTTAGTTTAGAAATGTACTGGACAATTATTGTAGGCATTATTTTATTACCGATATTTTCCTACTGCTCTATAGATATACTGTTACAGCAGGTCAGTTGCAGGAGTTCAATAACGGTCTTTATTAACATTCAATTACAGCATTATACACTTTAATGTTCTTATATATTTTTCAGTTCTCTTCCTTTCTTCTAATTTTTTTCTTCTTTTATTTTTCGTTTACTATATAAACACATCTGAATAAAATTTGGTTACACAACACACGTGAAAACGCTACAAACACACAAAGAAGCCATGAAAAAAAAAGTGCCATTCATCCCAAACAGTGTATTCAGCTGAGGCACACGCATGCATCTGACAGAGTGAGGGAGAGGATTCAATATTCCTCTGTGTTTCCACCTCCTCTTCTAACTCCTCTAGTGAGAATGAACCCCCACCTAGACGCCCCCGGACTTCCGATGAGGAATGCCGACAGATAGTGATCCCCAATGGTCCTCACACCCTGGCAATTAGGAGTCTCTGATTCCCGGTTTTGTGGCTTCATCAGGAATCCAATTTGATACTGCAGGCCTCATAGAAAGAGACTATTTTAGCTCGTTCACCACTCAAGCCCGTTTCCACCAGTTTATAACCTTTTACATGCTTCACAGGAAAATAAAAAAAAGCAATATGGAAGGAAAAAATGAATCTAACTTTTTCGCAAAAAATGTTACTATAGCCCACAAATTACTCTAATGGACACACCAATTCTTGGGCGGTTGCGGGCTGCTATTTTTATCCTGAGGGGGCCCAATAACCATGGAACTCCCCTGCCTGAGAATACTAGCCACTTTATCTTGGCTGTCAGAGTTATAGGGTATTGGTGTGCACTCAGCTAGAGTATGGTTTCATTAGAGGTGCTAGTGTGGGGTCAATAGTCCCAGAACATATTATATAATAGACACTGCACTCTCTTGTTGATAAAATGAAGACAAAAAGTTTTTTTCTTTGCAAAAAAGTGATTATTTATTTGATGGCGACAAAAGATGGTGGACGTTTCGGCCCAACGGCCTTTATCATGTATAGTCGCTGTGAAGTGAGAAATAAAGAAATCAATATTTACATATATTACATAATATACAACTATATTATCTTGGCTGGGTATCAAAATTGGGGGAAATGTCACAACGATTTTTTCAATTTATTTATTTAAATAATTCAAAAACGCATGGTGTTCCTCATATTATCATATACTGCCAAGATAACGCACACAGCTGGGTGCTGCAGCATGTAGCCATCTGCTTTATTTGTGCCGTGTATGAAAATATGAGGAACCATACATCATTTTTTTACAATTATTTACTTATTTTTAGTCCACGTTAGGGACCCAGACAGATAGTGTGATGGCAACCAATCACAGACGCTGGCACAGAGAGTGGGTGGGGGTAGCAGGACTGCAACAAATCACCAACACTGTTACAGAGAGTGGGCGGGGGAAACAGTGCATATTCATGAACTTTAATGATCGGACCAGAAGTAGTGTGACAGCAATGGATAAACTCGCTAAGCATAATTCTACTGCTTTAATGACTACAAGTCATTTTTTCCACTGCGCCTCCCATAATGCCAGAGTCGCGGGCGGGGGCCAGTCCTCCGTCCCGGGGGCTGCTCGGGGGGATCACGCTCGGGTCCGGTACCTTCTCTTTGGTGGCTCGAGAGGAGCCGGACCCGGGGCTCGAGCAGCGCTCCTCGCCCACGAGGGTGGGGATGGGTGCCCCGAGGCCTGGTGAGATAGTGCCGGGAGTGATGGCGCAGGTTGGACTGGGGGATGGTGGGCGGTACTCACTGTCACCTTGAGAATAACACACACAGAGTTTGTATTTATCCAGGAACTGCCGGTGAACGTAGGTCCTCGGCGGGTGTTATTCGGATCCCACCTGCAGTACAGCAAGGTCCTCCCTCTCCTTCTCTGTTCTCCTCCTCGGCCGGGAACGGGGAGCCCACTCCCCGGCGGTGATCCGGGCCCTCTCTCGGTATCGGCGGGCCACTACCCTGTCCCGATCACCTCAGGTCCCTTCCTCACGCACAGCCTGTCCCGGCACTCCTGGAGCACACTTTACTATCGGGGTCTTCACCTCTCTTTTAGCAGCATCCCGAGAGCTACAACTCCCGACTGCTCTCCTCTCCCTACTACATCTCACTCCCTAAAACTCCTCCCCTTCTGTTCTTATCAGTACACTGGGGGGAAGGGTGCGGTTGCCTTGCTATACCAGTGGGATCAGGTTACCAAGGAGGATTAACCCTGTGACTACCTGGTTTTGCCAGGGCGTCACACCAGTAGCAAAGATGGCTGTGGTATTACTGTGATTGGGAAGCAAACATCGCATGAATAGAGGCTGAAAATCAGTCAACAAATATGCGGGGAGGAGACTCGAAAATCACGAGGCAAGGAGAAAAATACAAAAATAATCAATATGGTCTAAGATTACCCAAAATGTATGATACAAATAGCAGGGCAATACTAATATGTGGGTGCCAAAAACAAAGTAAAATATAACTTTTATTAATGAATAATAAGCACACTGACAGACAAACAAATAAGCTGTAATGAAACAGGCAGTGTCCCAAAGAGAAAAAACCAAAGGGAAAAAAATCTAATTAAATATTTAAGATGTCCATCTAGGATATAGGAGGGGGGTAACAGTCGTATCTTTATCACAACCAAATCCCATAGAAACTCCCAACAGAGAGGACAATAACAACCATAGGGATGATATGCACAATAAGCAGTAAGAGAAAAAGGTCACCATAAAGTAGAGGGGGAGTTCAAATATTATTACCACACCATACTCTCCTTGGTGGCAACCCTTTGACTTCAGTCATCAAAGCTCCTGGACCTCCCGACACAATTTGTTACACTCATCAGGGGAGAGACAGTAGCCAGTAGAGCAGTTAGATCTTACTCATGAATAATGCTGGGCAAATACAGAAACATCCGGGCGGTGTATTTTATTAACCATAGGATACATTCTATGTGTATAGCTCTTCATTTGGCCTTATCATTTTTATAGGGACATGTTCTCACTCATACATTGTTCCTGCCTACAGACTGCCTTTATTCAGGCTTTGAGCGGGATGGGTTGTTTAGGCCTTGTGCGCACTAGGCGTTTTTGCTGCGTTTTTAGCGGCGATTTTTACCGCGTTTTTGTGCTGAAAACGCAGTGACATTGCTTCCCCAGCAATGTCTATGGGTTTTCAGAAATGCTGTCCGCACACAGCGTTTTTTTGTAGCTGCGTTTTTGTGGTGACCACAAAAATGCAGCATGTCAATTATTTCTGCGTTTTTCACTGCGTTTTTCACCCATTGAGTTCAATGAGATGTTCAACAACGCAATGAAAAACGCATATAGCTGCGTTTCTATGACTAAAACGCAGCTATAAACGCAAGGGGTGGGCAGTAAAGTGACGTGTAGAGGAAGAGGATTCCTTCTGTTGGTAAACACAGAAGCATGAATCCTCCCGGTACCATCACCGCTGCATCCACAACCCGCCCGGTGCCATGTCAGCTCCGTGCGGCGCCATGTCTGGGCGGGAGGTGGAGGCAGCGGCGAAAACAAAAGTGAACAGTAGAAAAAAAAAATGTCATATATACTCACCTGTCTGCAGGGTCCCGGTGCCATGCCCGCTCCCAGCTCCTGTCCCGGTACCGCCGCTTTGGCTGTGTGCAGTCTCCCCGGGGCACGTACGAAGCTTGCAGGACCTGGCGGTGGATCACTTGATGCAGTCACCTGACGCATCAGCTGATCGTAATTCTCGCGGTGTCGCCGGCTTTTTCGCGCCCGGCCGGCTATCAGCTGATCCTGCCGTCAGGAGACTTCATCAGCTGATTACCGGCAGCTCCTGCAGCGATGGGACAGGATCAGACTCTCATCCGATAGCTCCAGGAGCTGCCGGTAATCAGCACAGACGTGAGTATTTATTTATTTTTTATTTTTTTTTATACTTCAGCTGATTGTATAATTGGCTTTTATACAATCAGCTGATGTGTGATGTGATTCACGTCCTTTAACCTGACACATCATCTGATCGCTTTGCCTTCCAGCAAACCGATCAGATGATATTGGATCCGGATTGGACGGCGAGGGACCCTTGACCCAGGATTACTGCGGAGGGGGGGGGGGGGTCTTTATTTCAATAAAGATGGAGTCACTAATTGTGTTGTGTTTTATTTCTAATAAAAATATTTTTCTGTGTTGTGTTTTGTTTATTTTTTATCTTTACTAGAAATTCATGGTGGCCATGTCTAATATTGGCGTGACACCATGAATTTCGGGCTTAGGGCCAGCTGATAATATACAGCTAGCCCTAACTCCATTATTACCCAGCGAGCCACAGTCACCAGGGTAGCTGGAAGAGTTGGATACAGCGCCAGAAGATGTCGCTTCTATGAAAGCGCCATTTTCTGGGGCGGCTGCGGACTGCAATTCGCAGCGGGGGTGCCCAGAAAGCTTGGGCACTCTGCACTGCGGATTCCAATCCCCAGCTGCCTAGTTGTACCTGGCTGGACTCAAAAATTGGGCGAAGCCTATGTCATTTTTTTTAAATTATTTCTTGAAATTCATGAAATAAAAAAAAAAAAAGGGCTTCCCTATATTTTTGATTCCCAGCCGGGTACAAATAGGCAGCTGGGGATTGGGGGCAGCCTGTACCTGCCTGCTGTACCTGGCTAGCATACAAAAATATAGCGAAACCCATGTCATTTTTTTTTTCTTTTTGGGCAAAAAACTCCTGCATACAGTCCTGGATGGAGGATGCTGAGCCTTGTAGTTCTGCAGCTGCTGTCTGCTCTCCTGCATACACTAGTTCTGCAGCTGTCTGCTCTCCTCCATACAATGAACATTTTGAAGAAGGAAATGACATCAGACCTTTTTTTTTTTCTTTTCATCAACCATCTTTAATGGCATTGTGCACTGATTAAAAACGCAGTGAGCAAAAACGCAGCAAAAATCGCACCACATCGCGGTAAAAACGCATGCGTTTTTGTCGCGTTTTTTTAGCTGCGGGTGCGTTTTTTGAGACAAAAGCGAACAAAAAAACGCAGCGTGAAAAAAACGCCTAGTGCGCACATACCCTTAGGCTACACTCATGAACGTGTTTTTCTCTGCTATGTGTGCTTTGAATTAAGCTATATCTCCCCCTGAATTCTTTTGGGAGGTTTATGACCGCATAATAACAGTTTATTGATTAATAACTGTAATTGGTTCCCCCCCCCCCCCCCCCGGTTATTTCTCCTATGAGAATTCACTTTGTGACACTGCATGTTTCATTACAGCTTATTTGTTTGTCTGTCAGTGTGCTTTTTATTGTTAGTCATTAATAAAAGTTATATTTTACTTTTTGGCAGACACATATCAGTATTGCCCTGCTAAGGACCAAAATACTCAACGAGAAACGAATAACATGAACACTGTACTATTCGTGCGAGTAACAAAAATCGCTCATCACTAATTATAACTAATGTACTCAATGAGTCCATTAGAGAATTTTAGATCTAAAAGCACAATCTATTTAGTTTCTATCTTTAGAAACGATTTTTTTTAATGTCTCCTCCACAGATATAAACATTTATGTCGTCTGTTCCCCCAATATGGAAACTTTTGAGATTACAATGATGGAAGTCATGAAAATGTAGTGGAATTGGATGCCATTTATCACTGTTTTTATATTTTTAACATGTTCAAGGGCACAGACTTTTAGCTATTGAGTCGGTATGCCTACATGGGCAAGGTTGCAGGGAGAGGTTGCTAAGTAGATGACTGACGTGGCATTGCAAGTAAGATTATGCACAATTCTATATCTTTTCAAACCTTTTGAGTCAGAAAAAGAGAATGTCCTGAACATGTATAAGGTGGGCCATAAGTATGGATGCATACACTCTGATAAAAAAAAAAAAGTTGAATTAAAAATGGCTGCTTTGCAGATGGCCACCATGGGCATGACCCGGCCTCAAATGTTTTGCCCCTCCCATGTACTAATAAGCCACAAACGGTAAGGTGATATCATCAGGGTGTATCCATATTTATGGCCCACCCTTTATTTACATTCAGAACAATTACTGCATGCCAGCGGCTGGCTGCCAAATTTTGGCATGGGGGGAAAGTACACAGGAGTGGCCCATGAATAGCAACCCATTCTTAATAGGAATCTGTCATTAGGTTTTACTGATATATAAAGTACAGCCACCGCCTTTAAGACTTCTTTTACAGTAATCTAGTAAGCTGCATGTATTTCCCCAAGCCCCTCTGCATAGTACAGAAAAAGAGCTTTTATTATACCCACCGCCATTGCGGTACGGTCCGATGGGCATCTCTGGTCTTGATCCAGTGCAGCTTCTTCTTACAATCGCCATCGCCATTAGGCTGAGGAAAGTATTGCAGTGTGCATGTGGCGGCTTTATTTCTGGGTAATCAGCACTCTTTAGCCTTACCCAGCCCTTGCCAGATCAAAGAGAAGTATGCCTGTGCAGGAGCGAGGTCGGGAAACACATGTGGATGACGTAGGACACATCCGCTACACAACGCAGGGAAAGGCAATGGCTCTTGTAGGAAGAAAAAAGGCTCCAGATCAAGACCAGAGGTCCCCATCGGACTTGGTCGCCAGCTGTGGATATAAAAAAAAGCCCTTATTTGTGCTATGCTTGGGGTCATACACGCAGCTTACTATAATGCTGTAAAAGCAAATTTAAAAGTAGTGGCCGTACTTTATATTAGGAAAAACCTTGTGACAGGTTTATGTTCAGCTGCTTCATAGGCTGTGTTCACTCAGCCATATTGTCTGTGAGTACGGCCTGTGGAAAAAACTGACAGCACTTGGACCGGTTCCTATGAGCTCTTGCACTTCTCAGGTGTCATACATGGGTACGTATTACAAACTTTAAGCCAGATATACGCTTTCAAATATGTAGTAAAGCAATGTACACTGTTCTTTTCTACACTCCTCAAAAAAACATATTTTTGTGTCGTGGTCACGGGCGGCCTAGCCTGCCTCCGTTGCCCCGTGGCGTACAGAAAATGGCAGAGAAGAGATGATGGAGGTAGTTGTGAGGTGGTTGTCGTGACGCCACCTGGGGTATGCGGTCAGGGAATGGGCCGCCGCTGCTGTCGGTGTCCTCCGGGGCAGATGGCAGTAGCAGCCAGGGATGGGATTGCTCTCCACAGGTAGAACGGGCCCCAGGGAGGATGATGAGGGGAGTAGTAATGGCAGCAGGGAGTGGCAGTACGGGTAATAAAGAGTCCAAGTCTATAGTTGCGGTTCCAGGTTGTTTACTCACTTGTACGATGCCGCTCACTCAGGTAATACCGGTCACTTCCTATGATGGGCTCCATCTAACCCAAATCCCTTTAGAGATCAGTCGGGTTTGGTGTTCAGTGGGTTTCTCCTTGTAATGCCTGTCTGTAGATCCCCTGGCTTGAACCTACGAGGGGACCCTGGATTTCACGAGATGTACTCTTGTCCCTATCTGCAGGTGCTGCGGTTCCGATGTGGGGTCCGGCTTGAAGCGAGGCTCCGGATCCTTTATGGCATTGTGCTCAGGCGCTATGTGGCCAGGGAAGATTGACACTTTCCCCATCCGGGCATATTCTGGAAATCCAATGTGAAGTATGATCTTTCCTAGGGTCCTGCCACCCTGTGTGGTGTCGACTCCGTAGGGAGCAAGTTCACTCTCCCTATGGCAACCGTGTGAGCTCTCTCCTCCTTCCCACCGGAGCACCTGTAAGATGCAACTGCTCCCATCCTCTCCTGCTGGAGAACTCTCTAACTGTTCTGTTGGCTCCTGACTCACCCTACTAGCTGCACCTCACCCCTCCCAGGTCCTAAGCTAGTGGGACTGGAGCCCCAGTTGAGGGCATCCTGTAAATGCCACTCTGTCGGCGACCCCTTTATCAACCGACCCTAGTTTAGTCCCCAGTAGGAACAGGGCAACCTAGTGTGTAATGTGGTGAAACCTGGACTGACCTCCTCAGGAGGTAATGGCAGATACTATAACAGCTTTTAAAAAAGGGCTGGATGATTTCCTCAGTACACACAACATTGTTGGTTACAAGTGACTTAGGGACAAAATGTCGAATTGGTGGAGGAAGGTTGAACTGGATGGACCTAGGTCTTTTGTCAACCTATGTAACTATGTAAAAGGGAACGGGGTTTAGCATTACACCCAATGTTAGGTGCCATATTCTGTGGCGACTGAAGCCTCAGGGGCGCCACACATACGTCTATGAATATTTTTTGTGTATTTTTTCAGATACTTGATCAACCAAGTCACCAATGTAAACTTCAACTCCACATCAACAAATAGTGGTTATAGTATATGATGTACCAGTCACTTATCCTGTGTATATCATATGATGTCCAGATATTCTACCAGTCACATGTTAATTGTATATAACATGAGATATCTGTACATACAGTATATTACATAGAGTTTACAGAATAATACATTTCTAGCATATATACAGGGCTGAAATAAGTATTGAACATGTAACTGATTTTAGTAAATGCCATTGAAATGAATTTCTTACCAGATGTCGGTAACAACCCATCCAATCCACACAGGCAAATAAATCAAACCACCGATGTCCATAACTTAAGTGATTTGTAACGAAATAGAGAAAAAGTATTGCACACACTTACTGAAATTTAATTAATATTTTGCACAAAAGCCTTTGTTTGTGATGAAGCTTCAAGACACTTGCTGCCATATGCTGAAAAATACCCTCACACCATGATGTTCCCATCTCAAAACTTCACTGTTGGTATGTGTTGTTTTTTTTTTATTATTTGCTTCCAAAGTGTTCAATTTTTGTCTCATCTGACCAGACTATGTTCGCCCATTATTTCACAGACTTGTCTAAATGTTGTTGAGCAAACTTTAAACATGCTTGAATATACACTTTGGTCAAAAATTGAGTCTTTCGTGGTGAGCGTACATACAGGCCATGGAGGGGGGTGTATTGCGTATTGTTTTCTTTGCAATAAGGCTGTGTGCGCACGTGTGCAATTTTCCTGCATTTTGGCTGCGTTTAAAACTGCAGCGCCTCAATGACAAAATGCATGCGTTGTGCTTCCCCAGCAAACTCTATGAGAAGTCTGCAAATTTCCAAACGCACGTTGCTTTTTTTTAGACAGCATTTTGGATGCCAAATATTTGACAAAATCGAAGCAACATGTCACTTATTTTGTGCATTTTGGTTGCATTTTTCACCCATTGAAATGAAGAGGTGTGTCAAAACGCAACCAAAACGTTTAGCTGTGCACTTGCACTGCATTTTTGTTGCATTCTGCATGCTTTTTTCACAAACAAAACAGGTTTTTCGGTCTCTCTCTCTGTCGATGTCGGTCTCACTCTCTCTGTCTGTCGGTTGGTCTCTCCCTCGCTCTGTCGGTCGGTTGGTTTCTCCCTCTCACGCCCTCTCTCATACTCACCGATCACTGGCGTGGCGTGGGGCTGCACAGCTGTCACACTGCTCCAGCGTCTTCTCCTGCTTTTGAAAATGCCGGCCGCTCATTATTCCACCTCATACTCACTGCCTCACCCGCACACCGGCGCCTATGATTGGTTGCAGTCAGAAGAGCCCCTACGCTGAGTGACAGCTGTCTCACTGCAACCAATCACAGCCGCCAGTGGGCGGGTCTATATTGTGCAGTAAAATATATAAATAAAAAATTTAAAAATACGGCGTGCAGTCCCCCCTAATTTTGATACCAGTCAAGGTAAAGCCACATGGCTGAGGGCTGGTATATTCAGGATGGGGAGCCCCACGCTATGTGGCGCACCAAGCCTAAAAATATTAGCCAACAGCCGCCCGAAATGCCGCGTCCATTAGATGTGACAGTCCAGGGACTCTACCCGGCTCATTCCCATTGCCCTGGTGCGGTGGCAATCGGGGTAATAAGGAGTTAATGGCAGCCCATAGCTGCCACAAAGTCCTAGCTTAGTGATGGCAGGTGTCTATGAGACACCCCCCATCACGAAACTGTAGTGAAATATATAAACACAAACACCGAAAAATCCTTTATTTGAAATAAAAGACGAAAAAAACACCCTCTTTCACCACTTTAATAATCCCCAAACACTCCTCCAGGTCTGACGTAATTTACACGAGATCCCACAACGTTTCAGCTCTGCTACATCGGAAGCTGACAGGAGCGGCTGTAGAGCACGACCGCTCTCCGTGAGCTTCACGGAGCAACTGAAGTGAGTCACGCTGTCAGCGGTGACGTCGCTCAGGTTCCCCGCGGCCGCAGCTGGATCCTCCAACTGTCTCAGGTGGAGGACTTCAGCTGTGGCCGCAGGTAACCTGAGTGACAGCACCATTGATTGTGCGGCTCACTTCAGTCACTCAGGTGATTTGCAATCACAGGTGAGTCCTTCACTTGTGATCACAAATGAGGCCGCGACATAGAGAGCCGCGTGATGACAGTGAACTCGGGTGAAGATCTTATGTCACTGCTGCGGACCCCTGTGTTCTGGCACTGACCTCAGAGGTTCATCTGAGTTCATTACAGCACACAGAGATAGAAGATGGGCTCAAGAGCAATTGGTGGAACAAGCCACTAATTTGAAGGACGTTGTGCAGGAGAAAGGGGGATCTGCTGAAAAATATTATGCCAGGCTCCAACGAGTCTCTCGGATCTCGGGTTCACTACGACCAATAAGTCACAAGCCAACCTCCTAATCACCACCTTTTTTGAAGGTCTGCAAACAGACCTTAAGGACATGGTAATGTCCACTCGACCCGAGATCATAAATCCTCCTGCCAAAGATGCTATCCTGGTTGTTAAAAGCTTCCAGAGAAGCCTGGTAAAACATCCAGCCCCGAAATTTAAATAGAATACCCCAGCACTGGTGTATACTAACACACCAGCGCAGCCCTTACCACAGCCCATGCCCCAACAGGGCCCAAACCCTGTCTATGTACCTTCAAACCACAGTGTCAACAAGAATACTGCCCTATGCAGCAGCAGCCATAATACTTTCAGCCACAGCATATTCAGCCACAACATAACCTTGTTATGACAATAATCAACGTGGCCATCAAAACCAATGTCTTATCTGTTGGCGTTGTGGCCAGCCCGGTCACTTCCAGAGAAGGTGCCGTACCCTAAAAGAGTGTGGCCGGGTACCCTCAAAACCATAACCAAAACCTGCAGCACATAAATGCACAATGAAGGTGTGGCCAATCAAATTCTGTCGTGATGGTCAGTTCAAATCAGGGTTTTTCTACATCTGTAACTTTAGATGTCACAGGGACCTCTATTAAATTCATGGTGGAGACTAGGGCGGTCAATTCTATTGTTAAAATATTTGATATACCACCTGATCACACCCTGCCCCTTTCTGATGATGTCCTTACCCTAGTGGGCGTAGATGGATTACCCACTACGCATACATTGACCGGTACCGGATGGATCTTTCCCTGTAATTCACAACCAGTTCGTGTTGTCAAAAAATCTTTCGAGTCAATTTATTAAAATTTGATTTGTTGAATAAATTAAAGGTCGCTATAAATTAAGATGGAGAAGGAGGTATTACTCTCACCCTGACTAAAGTAAGTTTCCCAGAAGGGTGTGAGGAGACTTGCCTCCTACGGGTACTTCTTACTGTGATGCTCTCTATGCCATGTGCTGATGAATCTGATGTAGACCATTATGGTCAAAAGGGCCTAATGATGTGGGTAAACTCCCTGTAGATCTAGTAATGATCTATCTGAAGCCAGGTGTGCCTTTTTCCTGGAGTATCACAGTATCCCTTTAAATCAGTCCAAGAAGCGGGTCTCCAAGGCCAAGTTGACACTGCAGCGAGACGTGAGAGTGACAGGGAAAGGTGGGGGCTAAGTCAGCTCCTAAGAAAAAAACTGACGAAGAAGAGAAAAAGGAAAATAAAATGGTTTCAGCAGAGATTTGCAAGGCTGCATGTGTTTCACTTTTTACTGATGAGTGTTTCTTGGCTGGTTGGGTGGGTTTTGTTTAACCCTTAGAGTTCAGGATTTCACCAGATATTATTAATAGTATCCTGCTAATATCTAAATAATTAAATTAACTTTGCAGGGAAAATTAGATTTTTTGAAATATGCAAATTAGGGTTTTTTTGTTTTTATGGTCATCTTTTTGTTTTGTGTTTCTGCATACAAATTGCCAGTATTAATTAGTTTTCTTTTCTTTTACAGATACAGAATATATATGAATCGTGTTGTCTATTGTAAGGTTTCAAAATTTTCCAGCAGTAGAAGGCACAGCAGACATATTGGATAGATGATCTAATGCATATTTCTTTAGTTTTTGTTTTTATAGATGGACAGACATATTGGATAGATGATCTAATGCATATTTCTTTTTTTTGTTTTTATAGATGGAACAAGATGCTGGTCGATTCTACACTGGAAATATCACGGTTTACACAACATGAGGTAGTGTACATTTGAACCACTCCCTCCCCTTCTATCGGTACAGGAGGAAGTGACATATTAATCCCCTCTCTAGTGGGTGAAGCAGAGGTAGGTAAGATAGTCAAAATGTGTATGTAGGATGTAGATCTTTCCTGTTGTCAAATGAGCTAGGTATGCTGTAGATAAAGTCTAAATCTGAGCTGATGGAATCGGATGGAGATCCCCGCACAGGTGCAGCTGACCAAGAAGCAGTGAACGGGCCTAGAGTTGAGGAGTCCTTTACCAATGCATATGGACCATACCTCGGTGGCACCTGTCACGTCAGTGACTTCTGTTACTCCTTGTGTTCTTAAATCCCTACAGGAACAAGCGAATCAACAAGGAATGGAGTGCGAGATGCAGGGAGCCAGCTGACTGAGGAAGGTCTGTGGATAAAGGGCGGTAAGCTTTCTCTGCCATGAGATCTCTTCTCAATGATGGCCCAGGTAACATGGACTAAAATCTGTGAAAGACGAATATCAGTGTGTGCTTTGGTGATGCCAGGGTTCAGTACCCAGGTGGGCAGACTCACCCGGTCTTATAAAACACGTTCTTAAAACAATGAGACAAAACTGAAAAGAGTTCACAGAAGCACCCTGCACCTGCTCTACCCATTTTTAGAGACCGCAAACTGATTATAGATGTATATCATGAGCACGTTGTATGCAAGTCTGTGCGTGTTGTGTAGATTTCTTTCCAGGTTTGGTCAGAGGCATTCCAGTGCAGAAAGCAACATCATTGCTGAAAATCCACATAATGCAAGTGGTATGTAAAAAAAAACACAAAAAACAAACAGGTCTCTATGTAAAATGATTTTTTTGGTTTAACACAAGGCACGTACAATTTTCATATGATTGACTAAATAGTGAAATAAACAAGTGTATTTTCTAATTCCAGATCCTAAATCAGGGTTTGTAGTATATGGTTTTCAGTCAGGACACTGATTAATCCTAAAGGGACAAGCGAGAAAGAGTCATGAGTCAAGATTAGATGAGTTGATCCAGCTTGTCCCCACCATAGAAATTTCGATGAAGCTCAATGGCAGGACAACATGGATTCACGCCTCACATTACAGAAGGGTCGATCCACCGGAGCTGCACTGAGCATCCTGCTCATTCTGTATAATTGAGTATTTTTCAATAAACGAGTCCAGTCTATGACATTGGCTCATACGGTGAACACGTTTTGTGTGATCATTGTCTGATTCAGTAATATCTGCACAGATACAGTCATATGAAAAAGTTTGGGCACCCCTATTAATGTTAACCTTTTTTCTTTATAACAATTTGGGTTTTTGCAACAGCTATTTCAGTTTCATATATCTAATAAATGATGGACTCAGTAATATTTCTGGATTGAAATGAGGTTTATTGTACTAACAGAAAATGTGCAATCTGCATTCAAACAAAATTTGACAGGTGCATAAGTATCGGCACCCTTATCAATTTCTTGATTAGAACACTCCTAACTACTTTTTACTGGCTTACTGAGGCACTAAATTGGTTTTGTAACTTCATTGAGCTTTGAACTTCATAGGCAGGTGTATTCAATCATGAGAAAAGGTATTTAAGGTGGCCACTTGCAAGTTGGTCTCCTATTTGAATCTCCTATGAAGAGTGGCATCATGGGATCCTCAAAACAACTCTCAAATGATCTGAAAACAAAGATTATTCAACATAGTTGTTCAGGGGAAGGATACAAAAAGTTGTCTCAGAGATTTAAACTGTCAGTTTCCACTGTGAGGAACATAGTAAGGAAATGGAAGAACACAGGTACAGTTCTTGTTAAGCCCAGAAGTGGCAGGCCAAGAAAAATATCAGAAAGGCAGAGAAGAAGAATGGTGAGAACAGTCAAGGACAATCCACAGACCAGCTCCAAAGACCTGCAACATCATCTTGCTGCAGATGGTGTCACTGTGCATTGGTCAACAATACAGCACACTTTGCACAAGGAGAAGGTGTATGGGAGAGTGATGCGAAATAAGCCGTTTCTGCAAGCACGCCACAAACAGAGTCGCCGGAGGTATGCAAAAGCACATTTGGACAAGCCAGTTACATTTTGGAAGAAGGTCCTGTGGACTGATGAAACAAAGATTGAGTTGTTTGGTCATACAAAAAGGCGTTATGAATGGAGGCAAAAAAACACGGCATTCCAAGAAAAGCACTTGCTACCCACAGTAAAATTTGGTGGAGGTACCATCATGCTTTGGGGCTGTGTGGCAAATGCCAACACCGGGAATCTTGTTAAAGTTGAGGGTCGCATGGATTCAACTCAGTATCAGCAGATTCTTGATGAATAGTGACGACGTTGCAGTTACGCAGGGGGTGGATATTTCAGCAAGACAATGATCCAAAACACCAATCCAAATCTACTCAGGCATTCATGCAGAGGAACAATTACAATGTTCTGGAATGGCCATCCCAGTCCCCAGACCTGAAAATCATTGAACATCTGTGGGTTGATTTGAAGCGGGCTGTCCATGCTTGGCGACCATCAAACTTAACTGAACTGGAATTGTTTTGTAAACAGGAATGGTCAAAAATATCTTCATCCAGGAACTCATTAAAAAGCTACAGGAAGCGACTAGAGGCTGTGATTTTTGCAAAAGGAAGATCTCCAAAATATTAATGTCACTTTTATGTTGAGGTGCCCATACTTATGCACCTGTCAAATTTTGTTTAAATGCAGATTGCACATTTTCTGTTAGTACAATAAACCTCATTTCAATCCAGAAATCTTACTGAGTCCATCATTTATTAGATATATAAAACTGAACTAGGTGTTGCAGAAACCCAAATTGTTATAAAGAAAAAAGGTTAACATTACTAGGGGTGCCCAAACTTTTTCATATGACTGTATATAGCTAATTCGATCCATGCCTCTGATACTCTGAATGAAGATACCATTAGCTATCTTCACCTAAATTTCTCCTTTGACACTGCCAGAGGGTGCATTTTGTTTGTACAATTACAGAATGCAGCGTGCGCACATACCCTAATGCTACCTGCTTATTCCAGGTCTTTCTCTAGCTCTCCACAGTTAGTCCTTTGCTCTTGGTCACCTCTTCTGATAATTTTTTTCACTCCTCTGTCTGAAATCTTGAGACAAGCACCTAGGTGTAGCCGGTTTATGGTGAAATGTTCTTCTTTTCAATTCTAGATTATGGCCCCAAAAGTGCTGACTGGAATTTTTTGTAGTTTAGAAATCTTCTGTATCCAATGCCATCAGTATGTTTTGCACAAGAAAGCTGCAAAAGTCGTGAGACAGCCCATTGATTTTACCCATCAGGCAACGTTTCTTGTATGGCACCTTGGTAATGAGTCACTTTTTTATAGGACATCAGTTGAACCAGCTGCTATTTTTCAATAAGTTGCAGGATTGCTTTCTAATTACTGATAAGATTTCAGCTGGTGTCATGACTTTCCATGGCTTTTTGCACATCTTTCTTTATGCATTCAATACATTTTTCCTGTTATTTCTCATTATTACACATCACTTAATTTATGGACAGCTACGGTTTGATTTCTCTTTCCTATGTGGATTGGATAAGTTGTTACCAACATCTGATGAGAAACTGTCAAACATGGTGGTGGCAGCATCATGGTTTGGGCCTGCTTTTCTTCAGCAGGGACAGGGAAGATGGTTAAAATTGATGGGAAGATGGATGGAGCCAAATACAGGACCATTCTTGAAGAAAACCTCTTGGAGTTTGCAAAAGACCTGAGACTGGGATGGAGATTTGTCTTCCAACAAGACAATGATCCCAAACATAAAGCAAAATCTACAATGGAATGGTTCACAAATAAATGTATTCAGGTATTAGAATGGCCAATTCAAAGTCCAGACCTGAATCCAATCAAGAATCTGTGGAAAGAGCTGAAAACTGCTGTTCACAAACGCTCTCCATCCAACCTCACTCAGCTCGAGCTGTTTGCAAAGGAAGAATGGGCAAGAATTTCAGTCTCTTGATATGCAAAATTGATAGAGACAAACTCAAGCGTCTTGCAGCTGTAATCGCAGCAAAAGGTGACACTACAAAGTATTAACTTAAAGGGGACGAATAATATTGCACGCCCCACTTTTCAGTTATTTCAGTTATTCTTCACCACAACATTAAAATTTTTATCTTTATGTTTGAAGCCTGAAATATGGGAAAAGGTTGAAAAATTCAACAGAGCCTAATACTTTTGCAAGGCACTGTAGCTCTCAATATACGAGGGGCTGCTGATAAGTCTGAGTTTACCCAGTAAGAAACGAGATAGGATGATGAAACTTTACATTTATTCCACATACTCTCCACTGATGTCAACACACTTCTTACATTGGTATTCCAAGTTCTGTAAGCCTAGCAAAAAGAAGGATTTCGGTTGTGCCTCAAACCAGGCATCTGTAGCAGCTATGGAATCCGAAATGGTGTGAAATTTGGTACCCTTGAGGTCTTTCTTCAAGTTTCCAAACAGATGATAGTCAGAGGGAGCTAGATCTGGTGAATAAGGTGGGTGGTCAACCAGCTGGAAGCCCAGTTCTGACAGTTTTGTTGTGGTCACTTGTGCAGTGTGAGTGGAGGCATTGTCTTGCAGGAACAAGATTCCTTTGGACAGCTTGCCGCACCTTTTGGCCTTCGGAGCTGCCTTTAGTTGGTCCAAAAGTTCAATGTAATAGCTTGCATTGATGGTGGAACCCTTTTGAAGGTAGTCCACTTGCAGCACACCCTCCTTATCCCAGAATACAGACGCCATCACCTTAGTGGCTGATTTTTGCATCCAGAACTTCTTTGGACGAGGAGAACCACTGTGCCTCCACTCTTTTGATTGTTCCTTGTTTTCAGGGTCATACAAATAAATCCAGGTCTCATCCATAGTGACCAGTCGATCCAGGAAGTTCTTATCAGTCTGGAAACATTGACAAATGGACCTGGAAGTTTAGGGTCCCACTTTGCAGATAGCTTCCTCTAAAATATCCAAATGTTCATGGATAAGGACACAAACACATTCACGGGAAATCCCCATGATGTCTGCTATTGCTTTAGCTGAAATTCGTTGATTCTCAGTATGAGGTTGTGCACAGCATTGCCGATCTCCAGAACAAGAACCACTCTCGGTCGTCCATGACGTTCCTCATCACTGGTGCTGAAGTGGCCAGTTTTAACTGTGGAATATGAAGTGTATTGATTCCCCAATGTCTGCGAGATATCACCATGAATATCCTTTGTGGACTTTCCTTGCAGAAACAAGAATTTTATCACTCCTCTGCTCTCAGTTGCTGTGAATATTGCATTAGACTCCGCCATTTTGTTTTTCCACGTGCGTAGAACACCGTTGCCATAAGATTTAAACATGAAATTTTGAAAACATATATTAGACACATAAGACTTTCATGTGATGTAGTATGTGTTACCATAGAAACAAAAAAAGATCACAAAGCTAAAGACTTATCAGCAGACCCTCGTACAGGATGAGCACCCACATAGCTCTCAATATACAGTATTAGCCCTCACAAAGCTCTCTATATAAAGGATGAGCCCTCACGTAGCTCTCTATATAAAATATGAACCCCCACATAGCCCCCTATATAAAGTATGAGCCCTCACATAGCTCTCTATATACAGGATAAGCCCTAACATAGCTCTCTATATACAGGATGAGCCTTCACATAGCTCTCCATATAAAATATGAACCCCAGATAGCACCCTATATACAGGATAAGCCCTCATATAGCCCCCTATATACAGTATGAGCCCTCACACAGCTTTCTATATAAAGGTGAGCCCTCACATAGTTCTCTATATAAAATATGAACGCCACATAGCTCTCTATATACAGTATGAGCCCTCTAATAGCTCCCAATACACAGGAGGGTCCCCTACATAGGTCTATATACAGGATAAGCCCTCAAATAGCCCTCTATATGCAGTAGGAGCCCTCACCTAGACCCTCTATATGCAGTATGAGCCCTCACCTAGCTCTCTATATAAAGGATGAGCCCTCACATAGCTCTCTATATCAAATATGAACCACCACATAGCCCCCTATATATAGTATAAGCCCTCACATAACCCCCTATATACAGTATGAACCCTCACATAGCTTTCTATATAAAGGATGAGCTTTCACATAGTTCTCTATATAGAATATGAACCTCACATACCTCTCTATATACAGTATGAGCCCTCACATAGCTCCCAATACACAGGATGGTCCCCTACATAGCTCTCTATATAAAGGATGAGCCCTCACATAGTTCTCTATATACAGGATAAGCCCTCACATAGCTGTCTATATCAAAAATGAACCCCCACAGTCCCCTATATACAGTGTAAACCCTCACATTGCCACTATATACAGGAAAAACCCTCACACAGCTCTCTATATACAGGATGAAACCTCATATATCTCTCTATATTCAGGATGAACCTTCACATGGCTACCTTTATACAGTATGAGCCCTTAGATAGCCCTATATACAGGATGAGCATGCACATAGCTTCCAAGATGCGGGATGAGCCATCACATAGCTCGCTATATACTGGATGAGCCCTCACACAGCTCTCTATATACAGGATAAGCCCTCACATAGCTCCCTATATACAGGAGGAGACTGAACATAGCTCCCTATATACAAGAGGTGCCCACACATTTCTCTCTATACACAGGATGAGCCCCCATATAGCCCAGTATATACAGTATGAGCCCCCAGTCAGCCACCTATATACAGTATGATCCCCCACATAGTCTCCTATATACAGTATGAGCTCACACACAACCCCCTACATACAGCATAATCCCCCATAGCTTTCTATATACAGTATGAGCCCTCTATACGATATGAGTCCCCGGACAGCCCCTTAAATACAGTATGAGCCCCTGCATAGCCCCCTATATACAGTATAATCCTCACATAGCCCCCTATGTACAGGATTGGCCCTGCCATTACACACTATATAAAAGCATGGATTCCATAAACATATTAAGAAAAAAAACACACACAGACCTCACTTTCGTTCCTTTGGCACTCTGCTTTGGTCCACAAGACTCCACTTCTTCACACATGCTGGTACCAACTGATGATGCCACAGAACAGGCCACGGGACCTCAGCTGGAGCTGAGCTGCCATTCTGTATTGCCAGCAATGGAGCGCCAGGAAAGCTCCCAGTTCCGACATGTGCACAGCTGTTAATGGTGCAAACATTATAGTGAGGGTAATTGTGACGCCCTGGCCCCGCCAGGTGTCGCACACAGGGTAGGCCCCCCGCATAACACCTTCCCAAAAAGGGTTACACCAAAGCCAACCAAATCATAGTCACCCCCCTCAGGGTAGGACAGGCACACCAATGGGCGGGAGCAGGCGGATGGAGCACGCCCACCTAGGGGTCTAGAGAACCTGGGGCGGGAAAAGTAGTCAGTTCAAGTCTGAGTTGAAGTGGAGTTGAGTGGAAGTTGAAGGAGGAGAGGAGTGAAGCCTGTGACAGTGACAGTCTGTCACGTGGAAGTAGCAGCAGAGAGGCGTCGGGACGGAGCCCCGGCGTATTGGCTAGGTGGCAGACGGTTGTCCATATCTGACAGAAGTTGGGAAGACGGCTGCGGGAGATCCGAGGAGGACAGGGTTGGAGCCCGCCGGTACCGAGTACCGGAGATCTGAACCGGAAACTGTGCAGAGAGGGGGTACTTGGACCCTGAAGCCAGGACCGGAACTAAAGGCCTAGCTAATTAACCAATTGAGGGCAGGATTATAGGTCCTGTCCCAACCAAAGTCCCAAAAGCAGACAACCACCCACCGAGGGGGTAAGGGCATCCGCCAGGGCCCGTAGATCCCAAGGGTCAGCGTCAGCGGGCACGGTTCCCAACCAAAAGTACCGGGAGCGGACTCCCGTGTTCCATACCGGGAAGTCCACACACTACAAAACACAGTGCAGAGGAAAAGTGACACAGACCACCAGCCCGGGTGTGGGACCAGAGTAAACCTGGCCGCGGCGGCCGGTCACCAACACATTGGTTTACCGATTGGACTTGTGTGAAGTTATTTGTGAGTACATTGGCATCCCCCGGTGTGTCCGGGCGCGCCGGCACCTGCAGTCACCATCCTCAACACAGAGACACTGAGAACTGGGGCAGCAATCCCTACCCACGGAGGGGTTAACATCCAGCTGCAAGCCCATCACCCCTGGGTGCTCCCCAGCAGCAGCGGTGGTGCTACATTTCACCACACACCATAGGTGGCGTCACAAAATCCTCGTATATAAACGTCCCCTTTTCATTCGAAGTGTCCGCGAGACCCCCCGGGTCCGGAGACCCCTCGAGCCACACTGCAGATCCGGATCCGATCAGCTCGGCTGCTGGTGTGAGGGCGGCACATAATCTCACTTGCCCTCATTATAATCTACCTATCAGTATGTAATAGACTAATCTGTACACTGTATGTGCTATGTTTTATTTACACAGATATATACTGTTATATGCACTGTACTAATCACACCTGCACATACAGGACCTCACATATATATGGAGCCAGGGTCGGACTGGGGTGTGAGGGGCCTACCAGGGAAATTGCCTCTAGGGGCCCGCACTATAGCTACTGTAAACGTTTTTATTACTTGATCATTTTCGGCTTCTCTCAGTATAACGTGCGACTTTTAGCAAATCCTACAGTGCGCAGAAGAGCCCTGTCCTGTGCCTGCAGATATCACAGGATTTCCTGTAGCCTCTTATTTATTGTAGTTAATAATGGAATCTATTATTTACAGTCAGTCGCAGGTTTTCTTACACACGGACATTCCTTGTCCTAGGAAAACCACCGAGTACAACAGCCAAACAATAATCAAAGAGAAGCAGAACGTTATCCAGCATCTTCATATGGAAACGTTTACTAACATTAATCCCCCTCTGCCCTCATCTGGGAAATCCCCTGTAAGGGTGCGTGCCCAGCCGTCCACGATCAGTGTTTGCAGCATGTTGGCTGTAGCATGGTTCAGCTGCATCCAAAACGCTGCGTTGTAAGTACAAGCACAGTGGAGGGATTTCTAGAAATCCCGTGCCCAATGTGATTCTTGTTTCCGCAGCAAACACTGACCTGCGGATCTTCTTTCTAGACCACAGCATGTCAATTGTTTGCTGCGTGATCATATGCTCCTCCGTATGGAGAACACAAGTGAAAGACCGCAGCGCACTGAAGCCTGATTGTGGGTATGAGCAGCTGCGGTCTCCTGCGGAGAACACTCGCAGCCCCGCAGGTCCGGACCCGCTCCATGCAGAACACAGTGAGTCCTGATCGTGGGCATATACCCTAAGGGGCACTTTGCACACTGCGACATCGCAGGCCGATGCTGCGATGCCGAGTGCGATAGTCCCCGCCCCCGTCGCAGCAGCGATATGTGGTGATAGCTGGCGTAGCGAAAATTATCGCTACGCCAGCTTCACACACACACTCACCTGCCGTGCGACGTCCCTGTGGCCGGCGACCCGCCTCCTTGTTAAGGGGGCGGGTCGTGCGGCGTCACTGCGACGTCACACGGCAGGCGGCCAATCGGAGCGGAGGGGCGGAGATGAGCAGGATGTAAACATCCTGCCCACCTTCTTCCTTCCACATATCCTACGGAAGCCGCAGTGACGCTGGTAGGAGATGTTCCTCGCTCCTGCGGCTTCACACACAGCGATGTGTGCTGCCGCAGGAGCGAGGAACAACATCGGACCGTCGCGTCAGCGTAATTATGAATTACGCCGACGCTGCACCGATGATACGATTACGACGCTTTTGCGCTCGTTAATCGTATCATCAAGGCTTTACAAACTGCGATGTCGCATGCGATGCCGGATGTGCGTCACTTTCAATTTGACCCCACCGACATCGCACCTGCAATGTCGCAGTGTGCAAAGTGCCCCTAAGAGTCAGTGTGTGGAGGTGTGAAGCATTACCACCAAATACACTTTACCATTTGGAGACTCTGGTGAATATTTGTCTTCACTATAGTTTCTAAACTAGTGTTACATGTTGGATAAACCCTTCACTAGTCCTGTGTATTCTGACAACACTGCTCTATAGACAGATCAGGCTTTTTTTTTACATATATAGTATTTATACTGAAGCTCCTCTTGTACTATCATCACATATAGAGGCCCCCTGAAGAGTAATTACATATAGCCTAAGATAATGACACTAACACTGGGGCACTGGGGGTACAGGATAATGACATTGACACTGGGGGTACAGGATAATGACACTGGGGTATAGGGCAATGTCACTGACACTGGGGTTACAGGATAATGACACTGACACTGGGGTTACAGGATAATGACACTGACACTGGAGGTACAGGATAATGACACTGACACTGGGGGTACAGGATAATGACACCGACACTGGGGGTACAAGATAATGACACTGACACTGGGGGTACAGGATAATGACACTGACACTGGGGGTACAGGATAATGACACTGACACTGGGGGTACAGGATAATGACACTGACACTGGGGGTACAGGATAATGACACTGACACTGGAATACAGGATAATGACACTGGGGATACAGGATAATGACACTGATACTGGGGGTACAGGATAATGACACTGACACTGGGGGTACAGGATAATGACACTGACACTGGGGGTACAGGATAATGACACTGACACTGGGGGTACAGGATAATGACACTGACACTGGAGTACAGGATAATGACACTGGGGATACAGGATAATGACACTGATACTCGGGGTACAGGATAATGACACTGACACTGGGGGTACAGGATAATGACACTGACACTGGGGGTACAGGATAATGACACTGACACTGGAGGAACAGGATAATGACACTGACACTGGGAGTACAGGATAATGACACTGGGGATACAGGATAATGACACTGATACTGGGGGTACAGGATAATGACACTGACACTGGGGGTACAGGATAATGACACTGACACTGGGGGTACAGGATAATGACACTGACACTGGAGTACAGGATAATGACACTGGGGATACAGGATAATGACACTGATACTCGGGGTACAGGATAATGACACTGACACTGGGGGTACAGGATAATGACACTGACACTGGGGGTACAGGATAATGACACTGACACTGGGGGTACAGGATAATGACACTGACACTGGGAGTACAGGATAATGACACTGGGGATACAGGATAATGACACTGATACTGGGGGTACAGGATAATGACACTGACACTGGGGGTACAGGATAATGACACTGACACTGGGGGTACAGGATAATGACACTGACACTGGAGTACAGGATAATGACACTGGGGATACAGGATAATGACACTGATACTCGGGGTACAGGATAATGACACTGACACTGGGGGTACAGGATAATGACACTGACACTGGGGTACAGGATAATGACACTGACACTGGAGGAACAGGATAATGACACAGACACTGGGGTACAGGATAATGACACTGGGGGTACAGGATAATGACACTGACACTGGGGTACAGGATAATGACACTGACACTGGAGGAACAGGATAATGACACAGACACTGGGGTACAGGACAATGACACCGACACTGGGGGTACAAGATAATGACACTGACACTGGAGGTACAGGATAATGACACTGACACTGGGGGTACAGGATAATGACACCGACACTGGGGGTACAAGATAATGACACTGACACTAGGGGTACAGGATAATGACACTGACACTGGGGGTACAGGATAATGACACTGACACTGGGGGTACAGGATAATGACACTGACACTGGGGGTATAGGATAATGACACTGACACTGGAGTACAGCATAATGACACTGGGGATACAGGATAATGACACTGATACTGGGGGTACAGGATAATGACACTGACACTGGGGGTACAGGATAATGACACTGACACTGGGGGTACAGGATAATGACACTGACACTGGGGGTACAGGATAATGACACTGACACTGGGAGTACAGGATAATGACACTGGGGATACAGGATAATGACACTGATACTGGGGGTACAGGATAATGACACTGACACTGGGGGTACAGGATAATGACACTGACACTGGGGGTACAGGATAATGACACTGACACTGGAGTACAAGATAATGACACTGGGGATACAGGATAATGACACTGACACTGAGGGTACAGGACAATGACACTGACACTGGGGGTACAGGATAATAACACCGACACTGGGGGTACAGGATAATGACACTGACACTGGGGGTACAGGATAATGACACTGACACTGGGAGTACAGGATAATGACACTGACACTGGAGGAACAGGATAATGACACAGACACTGGGGTACAGGATAATGACACTGGGGATACAGGATAATGACACTGACACTGGAGTACAGGACAATGACACTGACACTGGAGGTACAGGATAATGACACTGACACTGGAGTACAGGATAATGACACTGGAGGTACAGGATAATGACACTGACACTGGGGGTATAGGATAATGACACTGACACTGGGGGTACAGGATAATGACACTGACACTGGGGTTACAGGATAATGACACTGACACTGGGGGGACAGGATAATAACACTGACACTGGGGGTACAGGATAATGACACTGACATTGGGGGTACAGGATAATGACACTGACACTGGGGGTAGCAATGGGCCCCCCAGCCTTGTGTACTCTAGCAATGGGCCTCTCTTCCTGTCCCCTATTATGCCATTGTTCACACACACACACGCACGCACGCACACACACACACACACACACACACACACACGGTATTCTCACCTGTCCTCCGTACCTGCGCTGTCCTTACCTTACCAGTCCGCAGGCTCATGGACCCCTCCATGATCTCGTCCGGTGCACGGAGCCGCCGCTGCCGCAGAATGCCATCATGGCTTTACTGCAATTAAATGCTTTGCAGCGCCGTAAAGCATTTAACTGCAGTAAAGCAATGAAGTCAACCTGCAGCGGCGGCTCCGTGCACCGGACGGGTCACTGAGGGGGTCTGTGTCTTGCGGTCTGGAGCACCACGGGAACAGAGGAGAACAGGTGAGAATGATTATTTTTTTTTTCTTCGGCTCCTTCTGAGCAGTTACTTCTCCTCTGCATCCCTGCGCGTCCTCTCCTCTGCTGCTCCGGCGGCGGCAGTGTGATGACGGCCGCTGTGTCGGTGCGGGGCTGAGCAGGTCCTCCGCCTCCTGACACCGGCCGGACTGTTCACATGTACGAGCGTCTGAAGGATGCACGTACATTTGAACAGCGAGCGGTGCAGGACCTACGGTGAGTCACATGACTGTCTGTGATGTCACCACAGGTCCTTCTGCACCCGCAAAAACTGCAGCGATAGTACGGATCGTGTGCTATCGCTGCAGTGTGTAATTGAAAGGCTGGGGGCCCTCAGAGTGTGGGAGGAGGGGCCCATCAGAGCGTGGGGGCCCTGCCCAGTCTGCCGCACATAGCGCCGGCCGTGAAAAACCGGTGGCCCCGCGGCGCTGTACACAGCCCCGCATAAATTAAGGCACGTGGGGCCCCCTGAGGGCCCGAGGCCTACCGGGGGATTCCCCGGTGCCCCGGCGGGCCAGACCGAGCCTATATGGAGCAATATAGCTGGGTGACCACAAGCTATTACTCGGCTTGAGATCATCGTGTCTGCTATTAGTGACGATGGGTACAAAGCGGGAGACCTCACCCTAAAATAAACAAAGAGATACAACTGGCACTACCGACAGCCATTTCAGAGGGGTGGATTAGTGACCCGCATTTGGTGATAGCATCCACAGCAGCCATAACAGCAGGGCACCTGCTATAATGAATAACTGACATCCGCTGATCATTTCCCTAGCTCACCTTGTGAGCCTTCACAATCATTGTTTGCGGGAAAAGAATAATTAAAAAAATAAATAAATAAATAAAATAATACAGGTAACCTCTTACCGACACTGTGTACGTCATGCCTCATGTCGGCATACTCACTGCCTGATGCCGCGGGCAGCGAGTTCCACGCATATGAGTTGATTTGAATAGCTGACATGTGTGGATATCAGACACAAATGGATCCGCTCTCCACTCGTGCCTGTTAACTCCTTACACCGCGCTGTCAAAACGTGACAGCGCGGTGTACATCGCAGCCGCAGTAAGCTCTCAGTCACCTGGCTCCATCGGAAGTTACATGTTGTGATCACGTAGATCCAATCATTGCCATGGTAACACAGGGTCATGTGATGACTCCTGTAGCTATCATAAGTCAGTTCCTCTTAGGCCCTGTGTCCACGGTGCGTTTTTTCATGCTTTTCTGCAGCGTTTTCAACTGCACTTTCTTAGTGCCCAAATGGCTGCGTTTTGATTTCCCAGCAAAGTCTATGGAAAATAGGGTTTTCCTGTGCCCACCATGCAGTTCAAAATGCTGCGTTTAATTTGCATATTTTGTGGCAAAAAACATGCGTTTTAAAAAGCAGCATGAATTGTTTTTGCCATTTGAGGTGCGTTTACATAACATAGAAGTCAATGAGAAAGCAGGGAGTAACCAAGAAACATCAAAATTCCAACGTTTTACCTGCTTTTTTGGTGCAGAAAACATGCGTTTTGGACTACTAAAACGCATGCTTTTTGCACATCAAAATAATTATTTCATATGTCCCTTTACACACACACATAGTCCGACAATTTATGTAAAGAAAATTATCATTTTATTGTTATATTTCCGTTTTTTATTAAATAACCGCTATAATTCTATTAAATCTTGCTATTTTCTTTTTTTCCATACAAATATTTATGTGTCCCTTTTTTTTCTCTTTTTTCATATTGTTTGACTGTTGTAACTTTATTTATCATTGTCTTGATGTTCAAAACGCATGTGTCAAAGTGCATTTGAAAAAGCATTCAAAAAGCGCTAAAAATGCACCAAATACGCGGCAAATACGCATGCGTTTTCAGCGCTAAAGTTCTGCAAAAGGCAACTTTGGCTAATTCAATTAAGGACAAAATGTGCATTTAGAACTGCAAGTAAGGAAAAGCAACGTGGACACATAGCCTAACAGCTGGCAGAGGGCCGTGTATGAGAGGAGAGCAGCTTTTCTTCTACAAAAAAGGAACAAGCGATCAGACTGCTGATCCTTATAATAGTAAAATAAAAAAAAGAAAAAGACAAACTTTTAAAAAATTTAAAAAACCTAAAAGTTTAAATCATCCCCCATTCACCCCATTGACAATTAAAGGGTTAAAAAAAAATAAAAAATATACGATATATTTGATATCGCCACATTCAGAAATATCAAAATTTAAAATATCTCATCAATAAATGGCGTAGCGGCAAAAAAATCCAAATGCCAAAATTACGTTTTTTGGTCGTTGCAAATTTTGCGTAAAATGCAATAAAAATGTAGCATCTGCCCAAAAATGGTACCGTTAAAAATGTCAGCTCGAGATGCAAAAAATAAGCGGTCGCTGAACCATAGAGCCCAAAGAATGAGAATGCTATAGTTTTCAGAAAATAGCGCAGAAAGTGTGCCACTTTTTTTGGAAAAACATCTGAATTTTTTTTAACCCATTACATAACAGTAAATCCATACGTTTGGTGTCTACGAATTCGTACTGACCTGAGGCGTCACATCGCCATATCAGTTTTACCATATAGTAAACACAGTGAATAAAATATCCCAAAAACAATTGTGCAATCACACTTTTTTTTGCAATTTTTCTGCACTTGGAATTTTTTTGCCATTTTCCAGTACATTATATGGTAAAACTAATGGATTCATTTAAAAGTACAACTCGTCCCTCAAACGTACGCTCTTATATGGCAAGATTAAAGGAACAATAAAAAAGTGACGGCTCTCGGAAGAAGGGGAGCAAAAAACAAAAACGGAATATCGCTGGGGGTGAAGGGGTTAAACAAAAGAAAATTTAGGACTCTTCCATTATCATATAAATGAATAGATTTGGAACCTTTTATTTCCATTATGTTTTCCTAAAATGCATTAAAATACTGAAACTACTGGAAATGTGAAGCAGAGCCTTAGGCGGGCTTTGCACACTACAACATCGCAGGTGCGATGTCGGTGGGGTCAAATTGAAAGTGACGTACTTCCGGCATCGCATGCGACATCATAGTGTGTAAAGGCTCGATGATACGATTAACGAGTGCAAAAGTGTCGTAATCGTATCATCGGTGCAGTGTCGGCGAAATCCATAATTACGCTGACGCAACGGTCCGATGTTGTTCCTCGCTCCTGCGGCAGCACACATCGCTGTGTGTGAAGCCGCAGGAGCGAGGAACATCTCCTACCAGCGTCACCGCGGCTTCCGTAGGATATGCGGAAGGAAGGAGGTGGGCGGGATGCTTACATCCCGCTCATCTCCGCCCCTCCGCTCCTATAGGCCGCCTGCCGTGTGACGTCGCTATGACGCCGCACGACCCACCCCCTTAATAAGGAGGCGGGTCGCCGGCCAGAGCGACGGTCGCAGGACAGGTGAGTCCATGTGAAGCTGCCGTAGCGATAATGTTCGCTACGGCAGCTATCACAAGGATATTGCAGTTGCGACGGGGGCGGGGACTATCGCGCTCGGCATCGCAGCATCGGCTTGCGATGTCGCAGCGTGCAAAGTACCCCTTAGAATGCAATGTAAAGATACTGGAATGGGGCGGAGTGATGTAGCTGAGCTGAGCGGAGGCACATGAGAGGTGCTCCCACCATCCTGCATATCCTGATATTGTTGCCTGCTCTCCCTCGCCTGCAAAGTTGTTCCTGAGGTAGGGGACACTCTCTAGAGGCCAGCGATTCCACCAGAACTGTCCCCCGACTCCTGACAGCAGATATTGTACCAACTGAGGCCGGACAGTGAGACGAGGCAGCCATCTTCCCTGCACGAGGCTTTGCAGCTGCATAGCGTGCAGCGCCGTGGAGTCCCACCACCCGGCGATCAGCTTACCCCCAGGAGGACGTGGAGGAGCTGGTGGAGGTGGCTTCACAAGTCAGCAGGGGCGAACCAGAGGGGAGATCTGGAGATCAGTGAGCGCCACTAATAATTTTATCATCAGCCGCACCGCCCGCAGCTGGCACATCAAAGGGCCAGCAGCGGTGAACGAGCCAATAACCGAGGCAGATTGGGGTGAGTGCTCTGAAAAACAGGCCCCTCAGGTCTCCCTCTGACACTGACATAATACAGAAAGATATACATTAAGACTCCACGCTGGAGAGGCCTGTATTACTCCTGATTATAACACTCAGGCGCTGTGCTGACTCGGGACTACCCTTTGCTGTAGACACGTGTATGTACAGATGTTGGGGGTGAGAATTAAGTAAACAGAAATACTTAATTCAGCCATTTCATAGACTCAGGTATATAGTTTAGTAGATGTAAACTAACACTCATATATATGAATGCTTTTGTTTCTTACTAACACGTATATATACAGTCATATGAAAAAGTTTGGGCACCCCTATTAATGTTAACCTTTTTTCTTTACAACAATTTGGGTTTTTGCAACAGCTATTTCAGTTTCATATATCTAATAACTGATGGACTGAGTAATATTTCTGGATTGAAATGAGGTTTATTGTACTAACAGAAAATGTGCAATCTGCATTTAAACAAAATTTGACCAGTACAAAAGTATGGGCACCTCAACATAAGAGTGACATTAATATTTTGTAGATCCTCCTTTTGCAAAAATAACAGCCTCTAGTCGCTTAGGCTATGTTCGCACGTTGCGTTTTTTTCCGCGTTTCTGCAGCGTTTTTAGCTGCAGCGTTTTTGTGCCAAAACGCATGCGTTTTTGTTTTCCAGCAAAGTCTATGGAAAAACCAGAAATCCTGTCTGCACTTTGCTTTTTTTTCAGCAGCGTTTAATTTGCATATTTGTGGTCAAAAACCATGCTGAAAAAGAAGCAGCATGTCAGTTGTTTTTGCCATTTCTGCAGCGTTTCATTAACATTGGAGTCAATGAGAAATGGCAAAAAGCAACCAAAATCACAATTCCTGCGTTTTTCATGCTTTTTACCTGCTTTTCCACTGCGATTTTGGCTCCAAAAATGCATGCTTTTCTGGCCAAAAATTAATGGATTCTAATGTTCCTTTACACACACACAATAACCGAAAATTTAAATGCTAAAAAATAATAAACTTTACCTATTTTTCTGTTATAATGTGCATAACCGCTATTATTTCATTATAATTGATATTTTCCATATAGTTTTATTAAAATTTTATCCTTTTTTCATTCTTTTTGACTAGTCCAACTTTATTTCTCAGTGTCTTGATCTACAAAACGCATCTGCAGAAACGCAGGTGAAAACGCAGGTAAAAAGCGCACAAAACGCACTAAAAACGCGGTAAAAACGCATGCGTTTTTAGCGCTAAAAAATGGCCAAAAGCCATTTGGTCAAAAACCAAGGGAAGGAAAACGTGCAGAATAAACTGCAGGTACTCCGACGCAACGTGCGCACATAGCCTTAGGGGCACTTTGCACACTGCGACATCGCAGGTGCGATGTCGGTGGGGTCAAATTGAAAGTGACGCACATCCGGCATCGCATGCGACATCGCAGTGTGTAAAGCCTAGATGATACGATTAACGAGCGCAAAAGCGTCGTAATCGTATCATCGGTGTAGTGTCGGCGTAATTCATAATTACGCTGACGCGACGGTCCGATGTTGTTCCTCGCTCCTGCGGCAGCACACATCGCTGTGTGTGAAGCCGCAGGAGCGAGGAACATCTCCTACCGGCGTCACCGCGGCTTCCGTAGGATATGCGGAAGGAAGAAGGTGGGCAGGATGTTTACATCCTGCTCATCTCCGCCCCTCCGCTCCGATTGGCCGCCTGCCGTGTGACGTCGCAGTGACGCCGCACGACCCGCCCCCTTAACAAGGAGGCGGGTCGCCGTCCACAGGGACGTCGCACGGCAGTTGAGTGTGTGTGTGAAGCTGGCGTAGCGATAATTTTCGCTACGCCAGCTATCACCACATATCGCTGCTGCGACGGGGGCGGGGACTATCACACTCGGCATCGCAGCATCGGCCTGCGATGTCGCAGTGTGCAAAGTGCCCCTTAGTGTAGCTTTTAATGAGTTCCTGGATCCTGGATGAAGGTATATTTGACCATTCCTGGTTACAAAACAATTCCAATTCAGTTAAGTTTGATGGTCGCCAAGCATGGACAGCACACTTCAAATCATCCCACAGATGTTCAATGATATTCAGGTCTGGGGACTGGGATGGCCATTCCAGAACATTGTAATTGTTCCTCTGCATGAATGCCTGAGTAGATTTGGAGCGGTGTTTTGGATCATTGTCTTGCTGAATATCCATCCCCTGCGTAACTTCAACTTCATCACTGATTCTTGCACATTATTGTCAAGAATCTGCTGATACTGAGTTGAATCCATGCGACCCTCAACTTTAACAAGATTCCCGGTGCCGGCATTGGCCACACAGCCCCAAAGCATGATGGAACCTCCACCATAACATATCTTAAACGGATGACAAGGGAGGAGGATGACATAATAGGAAGAAGACTCAGGGACTCAGAGGCAAGATATATATCTAACACAACTGATGGGAACAGCGCGGCTTAGTTGCATTCATATAGGACATATGTACAACACTCTGAAACTAAATCTAAGCGTAAGCTATTCTTCACCCGACAGTCATACTTTGAGCTTGGGAACCAGTCAAACAAATTACTTGCATATATGGTTAGGCAGCATAATGCTTCAAATACAGTACTGGGAATATGAAAGGCGGATGGTTCGATTGTCACATCCCCTGAGGGCATCTCACAATGTTTCTACACGTTCTATAAAACTTTGTACAGCTCTAAAAGTGTTCATGGGGTCCAGGATTGTTTGGCATATTTCAGATGTAGAATGTCAAATATTGAGTCAGTCACAACGAGAGTTTCTAGAGGCAGACATAATAACAGAAGAAGTAACAACAGCCATCTCAGATATGGCTAGAGGGAAATCTCCCGGTCCAGACGGCCTTCAAATAGACTTTTACGGCAAATATTTGTGACACCTTGGCCCCGGTCCTTTTGATATTTTTTCACACTTTTCAATTGGTGGCTCTCTATCTGCCTCTCTATACAAACCGCATATTCTTGTGCTGAGGAAGGAGGGAAAGGATCACTGGACTGTGGCTCATACCGCTCTATATCATTGGTCAATGCTGACTACAAGATTTTTACCAAAATATTGGCGTCCCAGCTTAATTCTGTTATACTAGATGGAGTGCACCCGGATGAAACAGGATTTATGACTGGGAAAAACAACTCTATAAATATTAGATGGGTCCAGTCTATAGTGCAATACAGTATGTTGGTCCCGGAAAACGAGTGGCCCTTGGCCTCACTGGACGCGGTCAAGGCATTTGACTCGGTGGAGTGGCCATTCTTGTCTGCCTGCCTCCAGAGGTTCGCTTTTGGTCCTAAGTTTAGTAATTGGATCCACATGCTGCGTAGATCCCCATCTGTTGTATCAATTCCTGTTCCGGGTGACTATTGTGTCTGTTTGGGGTAATGGAACAGGAGTCATGGGATCATTACATGAAAATATTTGTTAGGGAAACCTTGTTCATGGCTAGGACGTTGATAGCTCTAAGGTGGATGGGAGGTTCACATCCAACAGTACTGTCCTGGGTCAAATTAGTTAATTAAATCATACCCTATGAAGGGGTCGTGCGTTACAATAGGGGATGCCCAGAAAAATTCAACAAAATCTGGAGCCTGTGGAACTCCTTTCTCGACACACTTACAGAAGATTAAAGGGAATGATTGTGACATAGATCCCTCTAGGTGTTAGAATACTGTCCAGCAGTATATGGATATTGAGATGCTGTGTAGCTGTTATTGTTGCCTTTTGTTTTGTTTAGGTTCTTTGATTAGATTAAGTTGTCTGTATACTTAATACAAATCTGTTAAATGTATAAATGCTAGGGTGTATGAACAACAACACTATTTTGTTTTAGGTAAAGCAGGTGCCATGAAAACTACATGACTGCCTATTACTATGTGTAAAATGCCACCATCCATGTACCTGTAACGGTGTACATTATGTCAGCTGTACCGTGTTTGAGTTGTTAATAAAACAAAGGAAAATAAAAGATACAGATATAAATATGGCTTACCATGGCTGCAAACGGCGCCTCTTGTTGGGGACATTTATTTCCTCCCTTTGTTCGCGTTTTACTAAAATATAAACCAAAAGTGATTATGATCCTAGTTCACATACCAGAGGAGCAATCTCCAACCTTGGAAGAAGCAGAACCTATTACATACTATATGGACAAAAGTATTCGGATGCCTACACATTACACCCAGGGAAGTTATACGAAATCTCATGCTAAATCCCCTCAGTGGCATCAACCACTGAGGACTCTCCGTTCTTTTAAACAATTTTTTTTTATCTCTACTGGCTAACATGGTACAAAGATATACTTTGCCTGTAACACAATCCCTTGTCATTAACCCCTTCACCCCCTAGGCCTGAAAACACTTTAATGACTGGGCTATTTTTTACGATTCTGACCAGTGTCAATTTTAGGGCTCATGCGTATTGCACTGCAGCGTAAATGCATGTGTCCTGCGTCCCCTGCACAATCTATGTAGATTGTGCATGATACGTGCGCACGTTGCTTTTTTGATTGCAGCGATTTGAATGCTAAAATTTTAACCCAAATCCGTGCGTTCATAAAGCATGTCAATTATTTGTGCGCTTTGGATGCTGCTCCCACTCTGTCTATGGTGGGGGCATCATTGCGAGCGCATGAAATCGGCTTTTTTTCTACAGAAAAAATGCATCCATTACGCAGTGTTTCTGCAGCGATTTGAAGCGCACATGTGCTGTAAAATCGCTGCAGAATAATCAGCAGGTATGTGCGAACAAGCCCTAACAGGTAATAACTCTGGAACACTTCAGCAGATACCGGTGATTCTGACATTTTTTGTGATATATTGTACTTCATTATAGTTGTAAATTTAGGCCGATACTTTTACATTTATTTGTGAAAATATTGGAAATTTGTAGAAAATTTCAGTTTTCAAACTTTGACATTTTATAGCCATAAATCTGAGTTATGTCAGAAAATAGTTCCCACATGTCTACTTTACACCAGCACAATTTTTTAAACAATTTTTTTTTTGTTAGGAAGTTAGAAGGATTCAAAGTTCATCAGCAATTTCTCAATTTTCCAACAAAATTTACAAAACATTTTTTTAGGGACCACATCACATTTGAAGTGACTTTGAGAGGCCTAGGTGACAGAAAATACCCAAAAGTGACACCATTCTAAAAACTGCACCCCTCACATTGCTTAAAATTACATACAAGAAGTTTATAAATCCTTTAAGTGCTTCACAGGAACAAAAGCAATGTGGAAGGAAAAAATGATTTTTTTTTTTCAACACAAAAATGTTACTTAAAACATAATGGGTCGTTGGGGGGTTAATGACCGGGCAATTTTTTGCACTTCTGACAAGTGTAACTTTGACAGGTTATAACTCTGGAATGCTTCAACGGATCGTGCTGATTCTGACATTGCTTTTTTGTGACATATTGGACATCATGTTAGTGGTAGAATTAAGGTCATATTTTGTGTGTTTATTTAGGAAAATATCAGAAATTTGGCAAAAATTTTGAAAATTTCACAATTTTCAAAATTTGAAATGTTATGCCTTTAAATCTGAAAGATACTGTATGTCACACAAAATAGTCAGTAAAGAACATTTCCCACATGTCCACTTAACATCAGCGCAATTTTTGAAACAATTTTTTTTACTTAGAAAGTGTCACGATCGGGGGGGTAACAAGCGGGCGTCACACCCCTCCTCTATACCTCCCGACCGACAGACAGAGCACGTGACGCGCTCTCTAGCACCCCTCTTATAGTCAGGCCAATTATGGAATTGCCCGAAAATAAGCAAGGAGGCCGCTATTCTCCTGTGCCGAGGATTGAAGGGTTCCCGGTGAGAGTGAGGTATATATTCCTCCCGACCTCAGCGGACGGAATATATGAAAACCACCTTTAATCTCACCGGCTGCCCCACAATGATCCTTGGCACAAACTCGCTGCCACCAACCGATTTACGGTAACTATTAAGCCGAACACGCAGACGTGGGATTCAAGATCGAGATAACAGAACAGCCCAAGATTAGTTATATAATTTAATCAGCCTAAGGCACACTAGTAACTACAATATATACAATAGGGAATCTACAGAATATGCAGTTAGGTCAGAGTACAGTTACAGGCAAGGTATGGGTTACAAACAGGCATACAGTTCAAGCAGTTACCTTGTGCGTCTGGCCACAGGGGGGGCGCTGTTAGACCAGGTTTCCGGAGCTCCCTCACAGGTCTTTCCCGACCAGACCCCCGAGCAAAGAACAAGCTAAAATGTCCGAACTGTGGTTATCAACCTGGCCGAATACCTGTCCCCTCCTACCTCTGTGACCTCACAGGGAACCAATGTCACTCCCCCGGCTTTGAGTCAGGATAATATTCCCAAGGGATTATTAATCATAACTTTGCCTGAGAACGTCGTAGGCGGACGCCAATGCTCTCATTTTGACAGTTATGAATTTAGCTGCAAAACGAGAGAACTCATGGCTTGTCTGCTAGTTCCCTACTGGCCGATATCACGCCTGGGGTACTTCCCAAGGTCCCACTCCCATAAAAAAGGTGTGCCAGCATCGTCCGCATGCGGAGACACCATTTTTATGGTTGCCGTATTTATCGGACGTACGGCTCGCGAGATAGTAACCATATTTTACCGGAGTCGTTCTGTCTGGTGGCTTCAATGGCCTGGTAATGAGATAGCAACTCTTGTTACAGGGTCACAGCAGGGGGTCGTCCTGTGTCCTTTGTTCACAACTCATCTAATCTCCATATCACAGGAGATTGCCTCTGCTGTGTGAATGGGTTGTGACACCTTTCCAGATGTTGGACATCTGAGAAGGTGAGAAGGAGAAGGGGGGGGGTGTGCTACCACGGAGTGATGAGAGCGATTATGACTGGAAATCATAATTCCTCTTCATATCCCAGGATTTACCTCACACCTCCCCCCTTTTGAGGGCGCTAGGGGGCAGCACACTCCGGTGTTCCCCCGTGCGTCCGTCCGCGACCTCTCTTTGTCGGGACAGCCCGTCTGCGTTACCGTGGTCACGGCCCCTTTTGTGGCAAATGGTGAAGTTGTATTGCTGCAGCGCAAGGCTCCATCGCAACAACCTCCCAAGGGGATTGTGGTCCGTCTCCACGATGAAGCGGCGCCCATATAGATAGGGTTGCAGACGCTGCAGGGCCCACACTATGGCTAGGCATTCCTTTTCCATCGTGGAGTAGGCCACTTCCCTTGGTAACAGCTTCCTGCTCAGGTACAAGACTGGGTGCTCCTGTCTCGCCGAGCCCACCTGGCTGAGCATCGCACCGAGGCCGAAGTCACTGGTGTCGGTCTGTACTACAAACGGCCGCGTGAAGTCAGCTGCCTGTAGTACTGGTGGGCTGGACAAGGCATCCTTTAGGGCCCGGAAGTCTGTCTCGCAGTCCACTGTCCAATCGACTGCAGAGGGCAGCTTCTTCTTGGTGAGGTCTGTCAGGGGCTTCGCCAGGCTACTATAGTGTGGAACAAACCTCCTATAGTACCCATCGGTCCCCAAGAAGGACATCACCTGCTTCTTTATCCTGGGGGTGGGCCAGGATGCGATGGCTTCCACTTTCTCAGGCTCGGGCTTCAGAGTTCGCCCGCCTACCCGGTGGCCCAGGTAATGGACCTCGCTCATGGCCAGCTGACACTTTCCTGGCTTGATGGTCAAACCTGCCTGGTGGATCCGCCTGAGCACTTGTGCTAGATGCTCCAGGTGGTCCTCCCAGGTGGGACTGAAGACGGCAATGTCATCCAGGTAAGCGGCCGAGTACCCTTCAAGTCCCTTGAGCAGGGTGTTGACTAGCCGCTGGAAAGTGGCAGGGGCATTCCTCATTCCGAAGGGCATCACCGTGGACTCGTACAGTCCAAATGGGGTAATAAAGGCAGAACGTTCCCTGGCCTTGCGTGACAGCATTGAGCCCCCTGTAGTCCACGCAGAACCGAGTGGTTCGTTCCTTCTTAGGGACGAGGACTACAGGCAAGGCCCAAGCGCTGTTGGATGCCTGGATCACCCCCAGCTTCAGCATCTCGTCAATCTCCTGGCGCATGTGTTGCTGCACCTCCAGGGAGACCCGATATGCTGAACACCGGATCGGGGGATGATCCCCAGTGTCCACGTGATGGACGGCCAACTCAGTCCTTCCGGGCTGGTTGGTAAACAACCCCCGGAAGAAGTGTAGGGTGGCCCACAGCTGGGACCGCAGGTCCTCCAAGAGCTGGTGGCCAACCTCCACATCCTCAATGGATCCACCTGCCCTAACCTGGGCTAGCATATTCAAGAGGGTTTCCGCCTCTTCCTCCTCGGGCAGGTTGCACATGGGGAGCGCACATGCCTCCCGCTCATGATGTGCCTTCATCATGTTCACATGGAAGGGCTTCCGCCTTCCACGGGCAGGGTCCAGGGTGACCAGGTACGTTACAGGGTTGAGCTGCTGGTACACGAGGTATGGGCCTTCCCAGGCTGCCTGAAGCTTGTCCTGTGGTACGGGACCAGTACCCACACCTTTTGACTCACTTGGTAGGTCCTCTCACAAGAGTTCTGGTCGTACCAACGCTTCTGATCGGCCTGGGCTTGAGCCATATTGTCGTGCACCAGCTGCGTCAAGGCCTGCATTTTGTCCCGAAAGCGCATGACATACTCGATAACCGACACTCCAGGGGTGGCCACATCCCCTTCCCAAACCTCTTTCACCAGAGCCAGCGGGCCCCGTACACGTCGCCCGTACAGGAGCTCAAAAGGTGAGAACCCTGTTGAGGCCTATGGAACCTCCCGGTAAGCAAATAACAGGTGTGGGAGATACCGCTCCCAGTTACACTCGTGGGAGTCGACCAACATCTTAAGCATCTGCTTTAAGGTGCCATTGAACCGCTCGCACAGACCATTAGTCTGTGGATGGTACGGGCTGGCCACCAGATGTTGCACCTGGACTTGCTTACAGAGGGCCTCCATCAGCTGTGACATGAATTGGGTCCCCCGGTCAGTGAGCATTTCCTGGGGAAAACCCACTCGAGAGAAAATCTCAAGAAATGCGGTGTCCACCTTGTCAGCCCGAATGGACGACAAGGCCACCGCTTCAGGGTACCGGGACGCATAGTCCACTACCGTCAGTACGAAGCGTTTCCAGGAGCTGCTGGGGATGGCCAGCGGGCCGACCAGATCCACAGCCACCCTCCTGAAAGGCTCATCAATGATGGGCAAAGATACCAGTGGGGCTTTGGGGTGTGGCCCCGCCTTCCCCACTCTCTGACAGATGCCACACGAACGGCAGTAGGCAGCCACATCGGCCCCCATTTTTTGCCAGCAGAAATGCTGGTTTAACCTGGCCTTGGTCTTAGTGATCCCTAGGTGTCCGGCCATCGGAATCTCATGTGCGATCCGCAACAACTCCGTCCGGAACGGTCCCTGGGCCACGCCTCTGGTGAACCCTGCTGGACCGTGACCCGATACAGCCATCCTTTGTCCCACACCACTCGCTCCAGGTCCGAGGGAGGCTGTGCCTCCTGCTCCTTGAGAGCTTTCAGGCTGTCGTCAGCTTCTAACGCTGCCTGAAACCCCTGACTAGATGTGGCCAGAATCGACGAGACTGTCACATCTTCGGTCAGTACCCTGGGACCTGTGTCCTGGCCTCCACCTGACTCGGCTGCCACTTGGTCAGAAGGGGAAGAGCTATCGGACCTCCGGGAGGCCCCTGGGCTTCCAGCACACCCACTGCGGGTGACAGCAGCCACAGCCGCTGTTACCGTGGGTCGTGCCTGCTCCTCCTCCGTCCCTGACCAAGTCGCCGGTTCAGGCAGACCTACCTGGCTTCCTGACACACCGGTTGTGGGGGAACCCTGCACCGAGATCTTACCTGGGAGCACTTCCGCTCATGGACCAGCCCCAATCTCACCTGCCTGTTCCCCCCCCCTGCAGCAACAGAAACCCCGCGGTGAAGTCTCTGGGGACCCCGCATTTGCTGTGGTAGCCCCCACCCCACACACTGGTTCTCCCCCTGCAGTATCCTGCTCTCTGCTTATCCCTGCAGAGGGCAACAGATCCCAGCTCACTGGCTGATCACTGGTAAGGGCATTGTCACACCCTTCTCCCACCCCCTCCCCTGTCACAGCTGGAGCTGTGTGTGTGTCTGTGGTTTCAGTGTATGCAGAAGACGCAGAGCTCACTCCCTCCTCCCTTACATCAATTACAGATAACACATCCACATCGCCAGGGGGTATGTCAGTACTGGCTGAAAGATCAGCCCTTGAGGATTCGGGGGCCTCAAACTGGGAGGTTATCCGCCCCAAATCTGTCCCAAGCAACACTTTGGCAGGGATCCTATCAGTTACCCCCACCTCCCTCACCCCTCGTCCTGCGCCCCAGTCCAAATAAATCTTGGCGACGGCAGCGTTGGGTCAGTGCCTCCAATTCCGGAGAAAGCGAGGGTTTTTCCGGGGACCAAGTCTTGGGGGGGACACGATCTCCGGCTGCACCAGAGTCACCTCCGAGGCGCAGTCCCGCAGTCCCATGGTCCTAGACTGGCCGACGGTGACGGGTTGGAAGCTGTCCAGGGACCTACCACCACCCCCCTTTACACAGTGCACCGTGGGCGGTTTTGGGGACGGGGACGGGGCCTTGGGGCACTGAGGTCACATGGCCTTGAAGTGTCCGGGTTGGTTGCACTGGTGGCACCGTCTTGTTTCTGCCACGGGCCTGGAGGGGGGGGGGTCGAGGGGGACACCCCCTGCAGTCTAGGGGCAGGTGGGGCAGTCGCAGAATTCATCTTACCCCCTCTCCAGGTGCTGCTGGCGGCCGCTCTCTTGGCCTCCGGGGCCCGATTGTTGGTGTAGTCATGTGCGAGGGCGGCCGTAGCAGTGGACCCCTTTGGCTTCTGGTTTCGGATGAACTGGCGGAGATCCTCAGGGCAGTTCCACAAGAGTTGCTCCGTGATGAACAAGTCCAGGATCTCCGGTCCGGTGGTAAGCTGCAGGCCTTGGGTCCTGTGGTCGGCAGCTCGGGCAAGTGCCCGCTGGTGGTCAGCCCAGGAGTCCTTTGGTCCCTGCAGGCTTCGGAACTTCTTGCGGTAGGACTCCGGAGTGAGGTAGTACTGTTGGATCAGGGCCCGCTTGATGGTGTCATAGCCCTGATCTGCCTCAGCAGGCAAGTCCCCAAGGATTTCCAGGGCCTTACCCCTTAAATGGGGGGTCAGGTATTTGGCCCACTGATCCTTGTCCAGATGGTGCTGCAGGCAAGTCCGTTCAAAAGCAGTCAGGAAAGAGTCCAAGTCTCCATCCTTCTCCAGCACTGGGAAGTCCTCAACACGGACCTTTGGAAGTTTGGTGTCTCGAAGGTCACGGGTGGCTGATGAGGGCCGGAGCTGAGCTAGCTGCAGCTGGTGGTCACGCTCTCTGCCTGTTGCTGTCGCTCTTCACGCGCTGCTTGCCGCTCCGCAGCTTCACGCGCTGCCTGCCGCTCTGCCCTGCGCTCTGCCATGAGTTCCTTGTAGCCCTCCCGGTCTCCAGAGATTCCAAAAAAGTCAAATGACCCAAATTCTCATGAAACATTAAATTCTTTATTATTTTATTAAACAAACACACAAGAAAAATATTAAAAAGATGGATAATGATATAAAAATATCCTGGGTTCAACAAGTGTTAATTTTTATTTTTTTTTATTTTTTTTAAATATTGTACATAATAAATTCATACAGGTTCATAACACAGTTTTTTTTAACAAATTTTTGTACATATGTTTTTGTGAGGTTGGTCTCCTGAAAAAGTATTCAACCCCTAATCCGCCCGCATCGAGGTCAATTATAATATATAATTTGTGATCTATCGGAAAGTGCTAGTGCATTAGCATACAGCTAAAAATAAACAATTTGAGAGACCAAAGATACATGAGATGAATGAGGGGTTGAATAGTTTTGTTTAGAGGTAGAAATAATCTGCTTATTCCAATGAATCTATGCAGAGTTATTATTTCTGAGGCAAGCCATAAAAAACTGCATCAGAAAAAATTATCTCTGTAAGCACTCACGTTGTCACAGGAATTGCTGAAAAACTCTTTGTAAACAAATGCCCATTATACCTATGCATCTACTGTATATTAAGAGTTAACAGAGCAAAGTTCAATCTGTTATATAGTTAACAGGAATAGTATTACATCAGCATGTTACTAGGCAGGCCATATAACATCATGCCATAAACACTGATGTGATAAGAGCAATACTATTCAAGCAGGTATATTAAGGGTTAACAGAGCAGGATTCTGTCTTGTTGCAGGAGTTGAATTACAACAGCATGTTACTAGGCAAAGGGCGCATATCATTAAGCCATAGACACTGATGTGATCAGAGCAATACTTATCAAGCAGGCAGATTAAATCAACATTTTGTCAAACAGATCATACAGAGCGGTGATGAACCAAAGCATAAATATAGATCTTACATAAGAACCCCAGGATCACCCTTAACGATCGTTTCGTCTCTTCCTCAGAAGGGGTGAAGTCTGGTAAGGCACACAGTCTATTTAAGGCTGGGTTCACACATAGCGACAGCGATAACGACGTCGCTGTTACGTCACCATTTTCTGTGACGTAACAGCGACCTAGTAAGTCGTTGTTATGATCGCTGCTTAGCTGTCAAACACAGCGACGCAGCAACGATCATAACGTCGCTACATGTGCAGAGAGCAGGGAGCTGCGCACACTGCTTAGCACTGGTTCCCTGCACTCCTAGCTACAGTACACATCGGGTTAATTACCTGATGTGTACTGCAGCTACATGTGCAGAGAGCAGGAGCCGGCAGCACAGGCAGCGTGAGAGCTGCAGAGGCTGGTAACTAAGGTAAATATCGGGTAACCACCTTGGTTACCCGATGTTTACCCTGGTTACAGCTTACTGCAGCTGCCAGATGCCGGCTCCTGCTCCCTGCTCGCTTCATTCCGTCGCTCTCTCGCTGTCACACACAGCGATCTGTGCGTCACAGCGGGAGAGCAACAATAAAAAAACGAACCAGGGCTGTGTGTAACGAGCAGCAATCTCACAGCAGGGGCCAGATCGCTGCTCAGTGTCACACACAGCGAGATCGCTAATGAGGTCACTGCTGCGTCACAAAAACCGTGACTCAGCAGCGATCTCAGCAGCGAGCTCGCTGTGTGTGAAGCACCCCTAAGTAACAGCTGTCCAATGACACGCAGATTACTGATAGCAGCGGCTGTGAAGCGCTTATCATGGAAAGCAGGAGAGTTCAAAGCACCTGGGTCAGCGTCCTGCAGCCATGGAAACGTCCCCTGGTAAACCAGGGAGTGCGTCCATGAACCACGTGAGGACGCCTCACCATAGAAACCAGACAACACTGCTGCCCAGGGAAGCGCAAGCGCTCTAAGGATTTTTTTATACTTAGAAGTTAACCATAGGAATGCCAGTTATATCAGTGAATCTGAATAGATCCATGGTATGAAGTAAATTTATATGGATTAATGCAATGCAGCACTCATGAAACGGACTCTATTTATATAAAGATTTAATAGTGACATATACTAATGTGATTTATATAAATTAAATACAATAAAGTCTAACTGAAACAGACTCATCCATGGATCTAGACTATATATGTGGATATAAAGAAATGTGACAGTGATAAAGAAAATGTGACGGTACAAAAGTGCAAGGTGAGCAAAAAAGTATAGTGAATGAAACAATGAATAAATGTTATACTTACTTATGCAAATTCATTCAATTTCTAAAAGACAAAATTTAGCTGGATATGGACAAACACACAAAAAATGTGCAAAATATGCAAAATTTACAAATACATGTGAAAAAATGTATATAAAAAGTGTATACAAAATGTATATTTTTTATATAAAAATATATCTATATTGTGAACCTAAATACAAGAGACCACCTACACAGCCACATTGCACAATCCTAAATTACATAAAATTATATAATTTCCCAAGGTAAGAGGGGAAGGAATGGAAGGGGGGGAAAAAAAGCCTGGAGTCGGGCCATAGCCATTTGTAGAAGGGCATCCGAGCCTGCCAGGCTCAGTGGATTGGCGAGTGGTGATCTGCGGCACGCTGCAGAGCCTGGTGATTCACTGTCCATTGCAGAGCGGAGGGCTGGCATCTGGCTCCCTGAGGACATTTGGGTGGGCTCCTCCTCATCTTGTCCATAACTGCCAGGTTGTGCGCTGTCCTCTGCAGAACGGCTCTCTGGCGTCGGGCTCCTGGAGGACTCGTCGTCAACATCCTCATTGTTGTCCACAGCACAGTCTTCTACCTCCTCGCCTCTGGCCAGAGCATCGGCCATTTCATTAGCTTTGCTCCTGGTGTTATCAGCCATTGTTGCAGACTTTGGTCACTGACACCTGATGCGCCCACACACCTTACTGTATATGCACTCTGACACTCTAGTGTTGGTCTAGTCTGAAGACCCCAGCAGCCACAGCTGCTACTGGCAGTCTTTAGTGTCTGGGAGTATGGGTCTCACACTCACACGCACTATTATCTCGATCCCACCGCTTGCCACCAATATGTCACGATCGGGGGGGTAACAAGCGGGCATCACACCCCTCCTCTATACCTCCCGACCGACAGACAGAGCACGTGATGCGCTCTCTAGCGCCCCTCTTATAGTCAGGCCAATTATGGAATTGCCCGAAAATAAGCAAGGAGGCCGCTATTCTCCTATGCCGAGGATTGAAGGGTTCCCGGTGAGAGTGAGGTATATATTCCTCCTGACCTCAGCGGACGGAATATATGAAAACCACCTTTAATCTCACCGGCTGCCCCACAATGATCCTTGGCACAAACTCGCTGCCACCATCCGATTTACGGTAACAATTAAGCCGAACACACAGACGTGGGATTCAAGATCGAGATAACAGAACAGCCCAAGATTAATTATATAATTTAATCAGCCTAAGGCACACTAGAAACTACAATATATACAATAGGGAATCTACAGAATATACAGTTAGGTCAGAGTACATTTACAGGCAAGATATGGGTTACAAACAGGCATACAGTTCAAGCAGTTACCTTGTGCGTCTGGCCACAGGGGGGCGCTGATAGACCAGGTTTCCGGAACTCCCTCACAGGTCTTTCCCGACCAGACCCCCGAGCAAAGAACAAGCTAAAATGTCCGAACTGTGGTTATCAACCTGGCCGAATCCCTGTCCCCCTCCTACCTCTGTGACCTCACAGGGAACCACTGCCACTCCCCCGGCTTTGAGTCAGGATAAAATTCCCAAGGGATTATTAATCATAACTTTGCCTGGGAACATTGTAGGCGGACGCCAATGCTCTCATTTTGACAGTTATGAATTTAGCTGCAAAACGAGAGTACTCATGGCTTGTCTGCTAGTTCCCCACTGGCCGATATCACGCCTGGGGTACTTCCCAAGGTCCCACTCCCATAAAAAAGGTGTGCCAGCATCGTCCGCATGCGGAGACACCATTTTTATGGTTGCCGTATTTATCGGATGTACGTCTCGCGAGATATTAACCATATTTTACCGGAGTCGTTCTGTCTGGTGGCTTCAATGGCCTGGTAATGAGATAGGAACTCTTGTTACAGGGTCACAGCAGGGGGTCGTCCTGTGTCCTTTGTTCACAACTCATCTAATCTCCATATCACAGGAGATTGCCTCTGCTGTGTGAATGGGATGTGACACCTCTCCAGATGTTGGACATCTGAGAAGGAGAAGGGGGGGGGGGTGCTACCACGGAGTGATGAGAGCGATTATGACTGGAAATCATAATTCCTCTTCATATGCCAGGATTTACCTCACAGAAGGGTTTAAAGTTCATCAGCAATTTCTCAGTTTTCGAAAAAAAAATTACAAAACCATTTTTTTAGGGACCACATCACATTTGAAGTGACTTTGAGAGGACTAGGTGACAGAAAATACCCAAAAGTGACACCATTCTAAAAACTGCACCCCTCACATTGCTTAAAATTACATACAAAAAGTTTATAAATCCTTTAAGTGCTTCACAGGAACCAAAGCAATGTGGAAGGAAAAAATGATTTTTTTAAATTTTTTTTCAACACAAAAATGTTACTTAAAACATAAAAGTTTGCATTTTCACAAGGATATCAGGAAAAAATGCACCATAAAATGTATTGTGCAATTTCTCCTAAGTACCCCATATGTGGTGGACATCAATTGTTTGGGCGCACTGCAGGGCTCGGAAGGGAAGGAGCTTCATTAGAATTTTTGAAAGCAAAATTAGCTAAAACCATTAGCGGACACCATGTCGCGTTTGGAGAGTCCCTGATGTGCCTAAACTGTGGAGCTCCCCCACAAGTGACTACATTTTGGAAACTAGCAAACAAAAGGAGGAAAGGAGATGAAGCACGATTTGTTGCAAAATACATTTTATTCAATAAAAATCAAGTAGAAAAGTACTATAAGCAACATGTAATATATACAATAGGTCCTCGGTGAGTGTGGAAAGGGGGTAGTAGAAAAAAGGGGGGAAAAATGAGGTAAATAAAATTACCACACAGAACCAGCCACAATTATTATGCGTATAATAGATGTAATATTTGTGTTAAAATTTACACACCAGTATGGTACTGAATTAAATAAAGTGGCAAACTAAAGGGGGCACATACTGAGAGGATTATATATGTACCTGCAGTCTTGCATATGAAAAAATGTGCCCCACATGAGAGAACCAAAATGGTCTATACACAGAGTGTAAAATTCCCTGACACATGCACAGCCCTGCCACAAGAAACACACCGCAAGTGTGAAGTTGGAGTGAGACAAATAGAAGTAAGTGGTAAATGCCCAAGGCTAGGAAACTGTGCAGGTGAATGGAGAGCACTATGTAAATGACCAGAAAGGACTCATGCAATACCTCTACCTGGTGGTGTAGTGGGAGGCTGGTTCTGGTGGTAAGATAACCTCTTGACAGCTGTTTCGCAGCACGCTTTCTCAAAAGGAAGTGTGATGTATGCGGTGAGAAACCAGCTATATTGGGACCAAGGAAGTGAAAACAATCAATCCTGATTGCAGTTGATGTAGTGCGCGTGCGCTAGCAGCCGAGATCGGGCAGCAGCGAGGGACGGAAACACCGCTGCTTTGGAAACTAGACCTCTCAAGGAATTTATCTAGATGGTTGGTGAGCACCTGGAACAGGTGGGCTTCACAGAATTTTATAAGCTGTGAAAATGAAAAATGTAATTTTTAAACCACAAAAATGTTGCGTTAACGCCAAATTTTGCAAATAACCTAGAGTAATAGGAGATAGTGAACCATACAAATTATTGTGCAATTTCTCCTGACTAATGCAGGAAAGAAGAAGAAGGGAAAGAGTACCACATTGGAGTGCAGATTTAGTTGGAATGGTTTGTTTTGCCATGTCACATTGGTAGAGCCCCTGAAATGCCAAAACAGCAGAAATCTCCCACAGTGACCCCATTTTACAAACTGTACCCCTCAATGAATTCATTCAGAGGTGCAGTGTGCAAACAAATTTTATACTATTGGGCGGTAAACAAAAATAATTACATTTTTACAACTAAAATGTTGTGCTAACCCCAAATTTCCAATTTGCACATGGGGAATAGGTAAAAAATGTCCTATAATGTGTTACACAATTTCTCCTGAACATGACAATACCCCACATGTCATTGTACAGTAGTGTTTGGCCGCACGACAGGTCGGTCTCAGAGAGGAAGGAGCACCATTTGATTTTTTGAAACACAGATTTTCCTAGAATAGTTTGTGGACACCATTTGCAGAGTCCCCATGTGCGAGAAAAGAAGAAATCCCCCTCAAGTGACCACATTTTGGAAATTTCACCCCTCTGGGAATTCATCTACAGGAGTAGTAATGATTTAGTCTCTAGGGTACGTGCCAGCGATCAGCACATGCCATGTTCTGGATGTGGAGTGTATTCACCTGCAGAGACACAAGTGCACTACTCAGGAGGCGGCAGCTGCCCATGCCCACGATCAGGGTTTGGGGCACTGTGGACTTTCGCTCTGTTTTCCCAGCTGGGAACACTCGCGTCTCTGCAGCATAAATTGACATACTGCATCTAGGGAAGCAGCTCCACAGGTCAGTTTACGAAGTATAGAAAAGAAGTACAGTGGGCATTGGATTTATATCAGTCCATCCACTGTGCTTGTACCGCACAATGCAGTGGTTTGGACACAGCAAAAATACGGAGCATCCAATATGCTGCTATTCCTTATTGTGGGCAAGCACCCTTAAAGGTAATCCCGATGCAAGCACTTAGCGTAGAGCACAGGATAAATATGAGCCGTGCCGTACTGCGTTCTTTTAAAGACAGAATGAACAAATCAACAACAGTTGAACTATTGGCTTTCTTTATTTATTTTTTACACCATTCGCCATGTAGTATAGGTGATTAGGTGGCTGTATTCCTCTGGTACTAAAAAACGCTTTTTACAAAATAAAGTTTTTTTGCATCACCAGATTTTGAAGGCTATAGTTTTTTTTTTATTCTGACATGTGAGGACTTTTTTTGTGGGATAAGTTGGAGTTTTTATTGATACCATTTTTGGCCATAATTTTTGATCGCTTTCTATTCCACTTTTTGTGAGGCAGAATCAAGAAGAAACAGCAACTCAGGAATAGGGGGTTTTTTAACGTTGTTTACAGTGCTGTAAAAGTGATAAGATAGATTTATTCTCCAGGTCAGTATTATTACAGAGATACCATATTTATACAAGTTTTTTTGTTTTGCTGCTTTTATACCATAAAAACTATTTTGCACGGAAAAAATCAGTTTTTGCATTGCTGTATTTTGACAGCTATAACATTTTTATTTGTTGGCTGATAAAACTGTATGGTGGCTTGTTTTTTTGCGGGTGAAATGATGTTTTCATCTGTACCAGTTTTATTTATATATAACTTTTTGATCACATTTTATTCCACTTTTTTGTCAGCTATATGTTAAAAAGACATTGTTTTTGCTATGTTTTTTTTTTTTTTATCGTGTACACTGAAGGGGTTAGCTCGGGTTGTTATGGACGTGGCAATACCAAATATGTGTACTTATTTGTTTATTTTATTTTTTTACACAAATTTAATTGGACTATTTTTATTATTTTTCTTCTTTATTTTCAGATTTTTTTTAAATAACGTGTTTTTCCAAAAATAAGACCTCCATCAAAAATAAGCCCTAGCAGGGATTTTCAGCATTTTCGGAGCAAAGTTTAAATATAAGCCCTCCCCTGAAAGAAGGGAATTTTGTTACTTACCGTAAATTCCTTTTCTTCTAGCTCTTATTGGGAGACCCAGACGATTGGGGTATAGCTACTGCCTCCGGAGGCCACACAAAGCACTACACCAAAAAGTGCAAGGCCCCTCCCCTTCTGGCTATACCCCCCCGTGGTATCACGGGTTCTCCAGTTTTAGTGCCAAAGCAAGAAGGAGGAAAGCCAATAACTGGTTTAAACAAATTAACTCCGAGTAACATCGGAGAACTGAAAAACCGTTCAACATGAACAACATGTGTACCCGCAAACAACAAAAAAATCCCGAAGGACAACAGGGCGGGTGCTGGGTCTCCCAATAAGAGCTAGAAGAAAAGGAATTTACGGTAAGTAACAAAATTCCCTTCTTCTTCAGCGCTCTATTGGGAGACCCAGACGATTGGGACGTCCAAAAGCTGTCCCTGGGTGGGTAAAGAAATACCTCATGTTAGAGCTGCAAAACAGCCCTCCCCTACGGGGGTGTCACTGCCGCCTGCAGGACTCTTCTACCTAAGCTGGCATCCGCCGAAGCATAGGTATGCACCTGATAATGCTTGGTGAAAGTGTGCAGACTCGACCAGGTAGCTGCCTGGCACACTTGTTGAGCCGAAGCCTGGTGTCGTAATGCCCAGGACGCACCCACGGCTCTGGTTGAGTGGGCTTTTAGCCCTGAAGGAACCGGAAGCCCCGCAGAACGGTAGGCCTCTAGAATTGGTTCTTTGATCCATCGAGCCAGGGTGGCTTTAGAAGCCTGCAACCCCTTGCGCGGACCAGCGACAAGGACAAAAAGTGCATCGGAACGGCGCATGGGCGCCGTGCGGGAAATGTAGATTCTGAGTGCTCTCACCAGATCCAGCAAACGTAAGTCCTTTTCATACCGGTGAACCGGATGAGGACAAAAGGAAGGCAAGGATATATCCTGATTAAGATGAAACGAGGAGACGACCTTAGGGAGAAACTCCGGAATGGGGCGCAGCACTACCTTGTCCTGGTGGAACACCAGGAAGGGAGCCTTGGATGACAGAGCTGCCAGCTCCGACACTCGCCGAAGCGATGTGATCGCAACAAGAAACGCCACTTTCTGTGACAGGCGAGAAAAGGAAACTTCCTTCAGAGGCTCGAAAGGCGGCTTCTGGAGAGCAACTAGTACCCTGTTCAGATCCCATGGATCTAACGGCCGCCTGTACGGGGGCACAATATGACAGACCCCCTGCAGGAACGTGCGCACCTTAGGAAGACGTGCTAGACGCTTCTGAAAAAACACGGATAGTGCCGATACTTGCCCTTTAAGGGAGCTGAGCGACAAGCCCTTTTCTAACCCCGATTGCAGGAAAGAAAGAAAAGTGGGCAATGCAAATGGCCAGGGAGACACTCCCTGAGCGGAACACCAGGATAAGAAAATCTTCCACGTTCTGTGGTAGATCTTAGCAGACGTCGACTTTCTAGCCTGTCTCATTGTGGCTACAACTCCTTGGGATAATCCTGCAGACGCTAGGATCCAGGACTCAATGGCCACACAGTCAGGTTCAGGGCCGCAGAATTCTGATGGAAAAACGGCCCTTGGGACAGTAAGTCTGGTCGGTCTGGAAGTGACCACGGTCGGCCGACCGTGAGATGCCACAGATCCGGATACCACGATCTCCTCGGCCAGTCTGGGGCGACGAGTATGACGCGGCTGCAATCGGATCTGATCTTGCGTAAGACTCTGGGCAAGAGTGCCAGAGGCGGGAATACGTATGGGAGCCGGAACTGCGACCAATCTTGTACTAAGGCGTCTGCCGCCAGAGCTCTTTGATCGCGCGACCTCGCCATAAATGCCGGGACCTTGTTGTTGTGCCGGGACGCCATTAGGTCGACGTCCGGCACTCCCCAGCGGCGACAGATTTCCTGAAACGCGTCCGGGTGAAGGGACCATTCCCCTGCGTCCATGCCCTGGCGACTGAGGAAGTCTGCTTCCCAGTTTTCGACGCCTGGGATGTGAACCGCGGATATGGTGGATGCTGTGTCTTCCACCCACATTAGAATGCGCCGGACTTCTTGGAAGGCTTGCCGACTGCGCGTCCCTCCTTGGTGGTTGATGTATGCCACCGCTGTGGAGTTGTCCGACTGGATTCGGATCTGCTTTCCTTCCAGCCACTGTTGGAAGGCTAGTAGGGCAAGATACACTGCCCTGATTTCCAGAACATTGATCTGAAGGGTGGACTCCTGCGGAGTCCACGTTCCCTGAGTCCTGTGGTGGAGAAAAACTGCTCCCCACCCTGACAGACTCGCATCTGTCGTGACCACTGCCCAGGATGGGGGCAGGAAGGATCTTCCCTGAGACAATGAGGTGGGAAGGAGCCACCATTGTAGCGAGTCCTTGGCCGTCTAGCATTCAGGCTGAGTTGGCATGTCTCTTGAGAGGGTGCCTTGACCAGTAGATCGTCTAGGTAAGGGATCACCGAGTGTCCCTGAGAGTGCAAGACTGCTACCACTGCCGCCATGACCTTGGTGAAGACCCGTGGGGCTGTCGCCAGACCGAATGGCAGAGCTACGAACTGAAGATGGTCGTCTCCTATCACAAAACGTAGAAAACGTTGATGTTCTGTAGCAATTGGCACGTGGAGATAAGCATCTTTGATGTCTATTGAGGCAAGGAAGTCTCCTCGAGACATTGAGGCAATGACAGATCGTAGGGTTTCCATCCGGAACCGCCTGGCGTGCACATGTTTGTTGAGCAGTTTTAGGTCCAGAACAGGACGGAATGAGCCGTCCTTTTTTGGAACCACAAAGAGATTGGAGTAAAACCCTCGACCCTGTTCCTGAGGAGGGACAGGGATCACTACTCCTTCCGCTCTTTGGGAGTCCACCGCCTGCCGCAGAGCATCTGCTCGGTCTGGATGTGGGGAGGTTCTGAAGAATCGGGCTGGAGGACGAGAACTGAACTCGATTCTGTACCCGCGAGACAAAATGTCTGTCACCCACCGGTCCTTGACCTGTGACAGCCAAATGTCGCAAAAGCGGGAGAGCCTGCCCCCGACCGGAGATTCGGCGGGAGGGGGCTGGAAGTCATGAGGTAGCCGCTTTGGAAGCGGTTCCTCCATTTGCTTTCTTGGGGCGTGCGTGAGCCCGCCAGGAATCTGAGTTTCTTTGCGTCCTCTGAGACCCTTTGGACGAGGTAAATGGTGTCTTGCCCGAACCTCGAAAGGACTGAAACCTCTGCTGCCACTTTTTCTGCTGAGGTTTGCTTGTTCTGGGCTGGGGTAAAGAAGAGTCTTTACCCTTGGACTGCTTAATGATGTCAGCCAATGGCTCGCCAAACAGTCTATCTCTAGATAAAGGCAAGCTGGTTAAACATTTTTTGGAACCAGCATCTGCCTTCCAGTCCCTTAACCACAAGGCTCTGCGCAAAACTACCGAATTGGCGGACGCCATTGAGGTGCGGCTGGTAGATTCTAGGACCGCATTGATAGCGTAAGACGCAAACGCAGACATCTGCGAGGTAAGGGACGCCACTTGTGGCACTGCTGGATGTATGATAGCATCCACTTTTGCTAAACCAGCTGAAATAGCCTGGAGAGCCCATACGGCTGCGAATGCCGGAGCAAACGACGCGCCGATAGCTTCATAGACAGATTTTAACCAAAGGTCCATCTGTCTGTCATTGGCATCTTTAAGTGAAGCGCCATCCTCCACTGCAACTATGGATCTAGCTGCAAGTTTGGAAATCGGGGGGTCTACCTTTGGACACTGGGTCCAGCGCTTGACCACATCAGGGGGGAAAGGATAACGTGTATCCCTAGAACGTTTAGAGAAACGTCTTTCTGGGTGAGCGTCGTGTTTCTGGATTGATTCTCTGAAGTCAGAGTGATCCAACAAAGCACTCAATTTACGCTTGGGATAGAGGAAACGAAACTTCTCCTGCTCTGCAGCTGCCTCTTCTGCTGAAGGGGCTGGGGGAGAAATATCTAACAGCCTATTGATGGCTGAGATGAGGTCGTTTACCATGGCGTCCCCATCAGGGGTATCCAGGTTGAGAGGGGTTCCAGGAGTGGATTCCTGATCACTCTCTTCAGACACCTCACAGGGAGACTGATTGCGCTGAGACCCTGAGCAGTGTGATGACGTTGAGGGTCTTTCCCAGCGAGCTCGCTTAGGGTGGCTGGGGCTATCATCTGAGTCATAATCCTCAGCTTGTGAAGCCGGGGACCCCCTTGTAGTCTGGATTGGATCCAGCTGAGGGGGGCCAGAGGACAGAGACCTCGCCGAGTCCAAAGACTGAGCCCCAGACATGGATTGCAAAGTTTCAAGGATTTTTGTCATAGTCACAGACATTCTATCAGCAAAAACTGCAAAGTCTGTCCCTGGCGCCGGGGCAGAACTTACAAGCGTCTCAGCCTGGGTCACTACCTCTCCGGACTCCGGCTGGCGAAGCAGCACCGGATCGGAGCATTGCACACAATGGGGGTCATCGGAGCCTGCTGGTAGAGCAGCCCCACATGCAGCACACGCAGTGTACACAGCCCTAGCCTTGGCAGCCTTGCGTTTTGTGGATGACATGTTGCTGCTTCCTCAGAGCGATCTGGGTATCCAGCCAGGAAGCGACCTCACAGTGCAAGAAATAAATAAATATATATATCTGGTGACACAGTACACCAATACACACTGAGGCACTAGAGGGGCTAGCTGAAATGCCGCTTACCGCCCGCTTAAGAGCGGGTGTGTGGTCGCCAAAAGCCCCCTAGTCCAGGTCTCCCAGAGCCTTGCGTCCTTCCTCCAGCCAGACTGCATGTAATGGCTGCCGGCGTCCTGGGAGAGGAGGGGGGGCGGGCCCTGGGCGTTCCTGGCTAAGAGCGGGAAGCCTGCTTCCCTCTGTGCCTAGTGAGAGGGCTGGAGCATGTAAATCAGGCTCCAGCCCTCGTCGCTGCTGCGAAACAGCGTCTCTCCCCTACCCTGATTGACAGGGTGGGGGCGGGAACGAAGCGGAGCTAGGCCGCAAAAAGCCGGGGACTAAAGTTATAAACGCCGCCGCCGTAAAAGCGCGGTCGGCGTGTCCCCGGCGCACCACAAGTCACAGCAGCGCCGCCCGGTCCAGTGGGGGTCGGCGCTGCGTTCCCACAACACAAAGTCCCCCAGTAAACTGTAGGAACACTAACTCCAACGTTACGGTCCCCGGCGCACTACAACACCCAGCCAGCCCGGAGTGTGTCTGTGCCTGCCGGGGACACAGAGTACCTGTATGATGCAGGGCCTTGTCCCTGATTGTACTCCTGCTCCATATCCATCAGGTTCAACTGGGTCTGTGGATGGAGCCCGGCGTCAGAGCTTAGAGGCCGGCAGGATCCCACTTCCACAGAGCCCTACAAGGGGATGTGGAAGGAAAGCAGCATGTGGGGCTCCAGCCTCTGTACCAGCAATAGGTACCTCAACCGTACAACACCATCCACGGGTGAGACGGGAGCATGCTGGGGGCCCTATATGGGCCCTCTTTTCTTCCATCCGAAATAGTCAGCAGCTACTGCTGACTAAAATCTGTGGAGCTATGTATGGATGTCTGACCTCCTTCGCACAAAGCTTGAAAACTGGAGAACCCGTGATACCACGGGGGGGTATAGCCAGAAGGGGAGGGGCCTTGCACTTTTTGGTGTAGTGCTTTGTGTGGCCTCCGGAGGCAGTAGCTATACCCCAATCGTCTGGGTCTCCCAATAGAGCGCTGAAGAAATCAGCCCTAGTCACTGATCAATAATGAAGTGTCCGTGCAGCTAAAAAAGATACTGCAGGACACTTCATTATAGACAGCGGGCACGCCATAATCATACTCCCCAGACGCCAAGCAGATGACCTGCAGTGATCGCACACCCGCACACATTCATATCTCACACACACAATCAGATCTCACAGACAAACCAGATCTCACACACAAACATCCGATCTCACACACAGACATAGGATCACACACACAAACATCGGATCACACACAAACATCAAATCACATACACAAACATCAGATCACACACACATTGGATCGCATATATACTCACCACATTCAGCGACACCGATCTCTTCTCGCCGGCAGAATCCTGAAAGGCAGTGCGGTGGAGCGCAAGGACCTGCAGAACAGGACCTGCGGCAGGACACGTGACTCCCTCCCGGTTGCGCTGGATGTGATGTGTGCGATCTGCTGTGTGTGTGCGCGATCGGCTGTGTGTGTGCGCGATCGGCTGTGTGTGTACGCGATCGGCTGTGTGTGTGCGCGATCGGCTGTGTGTATACGCGATCGGCTGTGTGTGTACGCGATCGGCTATGTGTGTACGCGATCGGCTGTGTGTACGCGATCGGCTCTGTGTGTGACCAGCTGTGTGTGTCTGCGATCTGATTAGTGTGTCTGCGATCTGCTGTGTCTGCGATCTGCTGTGTGTGTGTGTGTGTGTCAGCCAGCAGCAGGGGAGGACAGCGTGCAGCTTCCACCAGAGATCACAGGAGGACCTGGGAGCCACTCAGACGTCCGGTCTGGTAATATGAGTCTCCTGGGAAGTGGGGGGGGTCTGCTTTTTTGGGGCGTTAACGTACCCCCCAACCGTGTTTCTCCAAAAATAAGACCACCTCCAAAAATAAGCCCTAGTGCTTTTTTGTGGGGCAAAAAAAATATAAGACAAGTTGATTCCAATGCTGAAAGAAGTGGGCGAAATAGAGGTATATCTTATACCTTGGTTACGGCCCAGGCTGAATTGCATTGATTTTTGTCCTTCCCTAATAATTTGATGTTCTCATGCCTAACCCCCTAGTGATTTTAACGGAGTCAATAAATGGGAAGTTTTACGTTATACATCTATTTGGCCCAGTTCAAGTTAGTGCAACCACAAAGAAAAAAGAGCGATGAGACATCTTATCATGAAATTTTTATTTTTATTAATATTAATAATCAAGTGGGAAAAGAGAGACAACATTCAATATGGGTGCACAGACCCCAATACCCAGTTAGCCCAGGAGGGTAATATTACATTTAGTTCACAATGTATGTCGCACAAAGAACCGGGGAATGGCGCCCACCCGACGGACGTTCGTTTCGGCAAGATGCAAGATTTATTTTTTTTTCAATAAATCAAATCATTTTTTAAAAAAAGTGTGGGATCCCCTGTATTTTTCATGACCAGCCAAGGTTTAGCAGACAGCTGATGGTTGCAGCCTGCAACTGCCGCCTATCCTGTGCTGGATATGAAAAATGAAGGGTACTCTAGAAAACAACAAAAAAAATTTAACAAAAAAACTAAAAAAAAAAAACAGCTGGCCATCCCTCTCTATCAAGCTATTCTGTTATTTATTTCTATCTATTCTATCTGTTCTTTCTTATTATCTATTCTATCTGTTCTAGCTATCTACCTATCTATCTATCTGTCCATCCACCTATCCATCCATCCATCAATCCATCCATCTATCTATCTGTCCATCCATCTATCCATCCATCCATCCATCCATCTATCCATCTATCCATCTGTCCATGTATCCATCTATCCATCCATCCATCCATCCATCTATCCATCTATCCATCTGTCCATGTATCCATCCATTCATCCATCCATCCATCCATCCATCCATCTATCTATCCATCTATCCATCTATCCATCTGTCCATGTATCCATCTATCCATCTATCTATCTATCTATCTATCTATCTGTCTATCTATCTATCATCCATCCATCTATCTAATTCACTATCAATTCTATCTATCTATCTATCTATCTATCTCTCTATCTATCCATCCATCCATCTATCTCTCTAATTCTCTATATATTCTAGCTATCTATCTATTATCCAATCCTATCTTTGTTTCTACTTTAAAAAATGCATTAACAAAAACACGGTAAAAAGACGTCAAAAACGTACTTTTTTTGGGCCACAAGCTGCATTTTCTGAAACCACAGGGAAAAAAGATGCAGTCAAGATGCAATCAGAAAAAAGATGCCGTGTGTGAAGACAGCCTTAGGCCGGTTTCACACTTGCGATTGACTCGCACGAGTGCAATGTGAGAAAATCTCGCATTGCACTCGAACTAATGTTAATCAATGAGGCTGCTCCGATCTGCTTTTTTTTCTCAGCTCAAATTGGACTGAGAAAATAATTGCAGCTTGCTGCGATTTTTAGAGTTTCTCGAGCGAGACTCTCCAATGCAGGTCTATGGGTGCGATAAAAAAACGGATGTCACACGGACCATCCTAGTGACATCCATTTTTCTAAATACAATCTATCATGTAGCACATAACACTGTAAATGCTCGTGTACATGACTGTAATGACTAATAGCTGCTGAGAAAAAAACGTATCACATACGGATTGAATACGGATTGCTTACGGACTACTATCATGAGAAAAATCACAGACTCGTATTGCAGACGGATCAACACTCGGATAGAGCTCATCCTACTTTCAGGCATGAGAATCGGACCTATTTATCGAACGCAAGTGTGACTCCAGCCTAAGGAAGAAAAAGGTCCAAGTGGTCATCCTAAGGCCGCTTTACATGCTACGACATCGCTAAAGCGATCTCGTTGGGGTCACGGAATTTGTGACGCACATCCGGCCGCTTTAGCAATGTCGTTGTGTGTAACACCTATAAGCGATTTTGAATTGTCGCAAAAACGTTCAAAATCGCTCATCGGTGACATGCCCCCCTATTCCCAATTATCGTTGCTGCTGCAGGTCCGATGTTATTCGTCGTTCCTGCGGCAGCACACATCGCTATGTGTGACACCGCAGCAACGAGGAACCTCACCTTACCTGCGGCCGCCCGCAATGAGGAAGACGGTGGGCGGGATGTTATGTCCTGCTCATCTCCGCCCCTCTGCTTTGATTGGGCGGCCACTTAGTGACACTGCTGTGACGCCGAACGAACCGCCGAACGAACACATTTTTTTTGCGACTGAATATTTTTATACAGGGGCCCTTATACATTTATACCTTGCATATTTATAAATGCAATCTATTTATTAGTGCATTGTTTTTTAATATCGGTGAGATGGGTGAGGTGTTGCTCTGATTGTATAAATTCTTGGTATTTTTTCATGAATTGAGTATAATTTTCCTTTACTCCTCTCACCAATAATTTATGGTCAGAAATCCCCTCTGTGTCTGTGTTTTTCAAGTGATGTTTTTCTTGATTTTTTTGATGTTTTTTAGCTATTTGGATTAAATAAATGTTTTAAAAAAATATTTTGTAAGATAAAAACTATTTGATACAATATACTCTGATTTCTGTTTGTTTGTTGATTATCCAGTTAAGGTTGTTTCAGTCTGCGCCAGGGCCTTTAGAGACTGCACAGCTAAGGCCTCTAGCCTGTACAAGAAACGAGAGGGTCAGGTGCAGTAGAATTGAGATAGACCCTCTTTAAAGGGAACCAAACATCAGCATTTCCCTATATAAGGTGCAGCCAGTGCAGTACTGGCACCATCAGGCACAGTGTGTACATACCATCAGGGGGCAGCTCGGGTGTTTAGGCAGTGAAATCCAACTTTATAAAGTTTGAAAATTCATGCACTTTTTGATTGACGTGTGCACCTCTCTGCTAATATCAGGGCGGGTTATGCACGTTTATCCCCGCCCCCCCGCCGCCTGTTCCTCCCTCTCACTGGCCGTATGTAAATTTGTAATCTTCAGTTACACGGCGTCGGAGTTAGCGCCTGCGCATAGCGCTCATCTCCGGCGTCGTGTTTCTGAAGCCCACAGTATTATGGTGCATGAGAGGGCGACGCATGCGCCCTCGCTTCTTCAGATCTGTTGTGACTGCGGGAGCGCGCGGTCACAACAGGACTGGAGAACAGCTGATCTTACCCTGATTAGCTGCAGCAGACATCTCCTACGAGATCGTCTGCTGCAGCTAATCGGTAAGATCAGCTGTTCTCCAGTCCTGTTGTGACCGCGCGCTCCCGCGGACACAACAGATCTGAAGAAGCAAGGGCGCATGCGCCGCCCTCTCATGCACCATAATACTGTGGGCTTCAGAAACTCCGACGCCGTGTAACTGAAGAATATAAATTTGCATACGGCCAGTGAGAGGGAGGAACAGGTGGCGGGGGGGGCGGGGATACACGTGTATAACCCGCCCTGATATTAGCAGCAGAGGTGCACACGTCAATCAAAAAGCGCATGAATTTTCAAACTTTATAATGTTGAATTTCACAGCCTAAACATCCGAGCTGCACCCTGATGGTATGTACACACTGTGCCTGATAGTGCCAGTACTGCACTGGTTGCACCTTATATAGGAAAATGCTGATGTTTGGTTCCCTTTAATATTTTCCACGTGTGCGATACTATGCACATAACAGTGACACGGTATCTGCAATCTATTATTAGTGATTTTTCCCTTCCGAGCTTGGAGTGCACCACATAAGGGGTATCTGTGTACTGTCTACAACGGACAAACATACTTGTACATCTTACCTCTTCTAAGTCGAAATAGGTGATTTGGATAATTTGCCTCATAAGTATATTTAGGTTTTGGTAGAGCAGCAATACGGGCACTACGCCTCAGCACCCTAAGTGTGAATGACATAAAAGAAAGAATAAAAAAAAAGTTAATATCATTTTCTACATATCTACGGTACTTTACATCAGCATCATTTCTGAAACCAACTTTTTTAGTTGTTAGAAGGTTTAAACGTTCAACAGCTATTTTTCACTTTTTCCAATAAAATTTACAAACCATTTTTATTCACAACAGACCACTTCACTATTATTGACACTATTATTACATGGCTACGGGGCCTATATTCCAGAGAACCCACAAACAAGACCACAATTTAACTCCTTCCCCCCCCGGGCAATTTTGTTTTTTACCTCCCCTTCTTCCGAGAGCCATACCTTTTATATATTTCCATCAATATAGCCAAATGATGGCTTGTTTTTTGTGGGACGAGCTATAGATTTGAATGACACAATTTATTCTGCCCCATATTGTACTGGAAAACGGGAAAAAAATTCCAAGTGCGGTGAAATTGCAAAAAAACTACAATTGCTCAATTGTTTTAGGGGGTTTATTTACCATGTTCACTATTTTGAAAAACTGACCTGGGATTATGATTTTCCAGATCGAAACGAGTTTCTAGATACCAAACATGTATAGTTTTACTTTTAGCTAAGTGGTGAAAAAAAAACAAACAGAAGTTTGTCAAAAAAAAAAAGAGTACAGCTTTTTTCGCCATTTTCTGAGACCCACAACGTTCCTATGTTTAGGGATCTGGGGCTCAGTGATGACTTATTTTTTTTGTCTTGAGCTGGTGTTTTTAAATTATACAATTTTTGAGTAGATACGACGTTTTGCCGATAAAATATATGGTCTGCACTAATGGAAGGTGCTGGCGGTATAGGACTATACTCAATGAATTCTAAAGTAGAACAGTTTATGGAAAGCACTCAGGGAAACAGAAAAAAAAATGTCCATTATGTGAAGTTTTGATCGCCTGTTATTGCATTTTAATGGAATGTTGCAGCAACCAAAAAAACTTAATTTTAGTGTTTGGAATTTTTTTTCTAGCTACGCTACATTTACTGATCAGATTAATTGATTTTATATTTTGATAGATCGGGCATTTCTGAAAGCGGCGATACCAAATATGTTTTTTTATTACTATTGTTTTATTTTCAATGGGGCAGAAGATGGTGATTTGAACTTTTAGGTTTTTTTATATTTTTTAAAACTTTAACTTTTTTTAATTGATTTTACTAATCCCCCTAGGGTACTTTATGGCTACACTGTCCGATCACCAAAAATGTTGTGGTCTTGTAAATACCGGCGCTCTGTCAGCATTCACAAGAAATGAGTTATAGCAGCGACAGGGGTAATCATCTGACCCCCATGCTGTCATGGCAATACCGTGGGGCTCGTGACTGCATCATGGGGCTGCCGATGGCAGCGGAGAAAGGTGTGATCCACGCCAAAGCGCGATCTAATGATGCATGCCCACAATCGGTGTTTGCAGCATTTTGGATGTAGTGTGTTTTTGCTGTGTCCAAAACGCTGTGTTGTACAGTACAAGCACAGTGGATGACATTTCTAGAAATCCCGTGCCCACTGTGCTTGTTTTTTCCACAGCAAACACTGACCTGCGGTGCAGCTTTCCAGACCGCAGCATGTCAATTGTTTTCTTTGGAATTGCCTGCACCCTCCATAAGGAGAACACAAGTGAGAGACCGCAGCGCACTGAACCCTGATTGTGGGTACGTGCAGATGCAGTCTCCTGCGTTCTCCTGCGGAGGAGACTCGCGGCCCTGCAGGTCAGGACCCGCTGTGTCCAGGACGCAGTGAGTCCTGATCATGGGCACACACCCTAAGGCTATGTGCCCACGGGCGCTCGTACCTGCGGATGTATCCGCAGGTACGAGCGCATGTTTCCCGCAGCTGCCCGCCGGCGTCCGCAGCTATTTTTAGCTGCGAGATTACAGCGGAATAGCTACGGGAAACATGCGGATATTCATGCGAATTACCTGCGGAGGTCCCGGCCTCTATCTCCATAGCGGAGGGCCGGGACATCCGCAGGTAAATCCGCAGGAATAATTGACATGCAATTATACCTGCGGATGCGAACATCCGCAGCATGTACGGCAGCCGCACTTTCCGCAGCGTGGACACAGCACTCCCCATGTCCCATAGGATAACATGGGGAGTGACTGTACATGCTAAAACCTGCGGATTTATCTGAAAAATCCAGAAAAATCAGCAGGTTTTCCGCAGCAAAATCCGCACAAACAAGCTCCCGTGGGCACATAGCCTAAGGGGTTAAAAGGCGTGGATGGATCAGCTCAGCAGACATGTGCAGGGAGTACGACACCAGTACATCCTTGGTCATGAAGAGGTTAAAAAACAACACCATTCAAGTTATTCAAAACCACATTCGAAAGTTTATTAACCCATCAAATACTTCACAGGAATTAAAGGAAACTGGAGAAAAAAAAATTAAAATTACTCTTTGTTTTTGTTTACTAAAAAGTTACTTTAGTCAAACATTTTCATTTTTAAAAGGGTGACAGGAGAAATTGTACCCCAATACTTGTGGTGCAATATCTCCTGTGTATGCATTACCCGGAGTAGTTGGAAACTACTTTTTGTTTTCCACTAATTTTTATTGAGTTTTCCCTTTAAGCGTAAACAGACTTTGGAGTTGTATTTTCTGTATCTATCTACAAGGAATGGTAGGAAGGGAGGAAAGGAGAAATAGGTAAAAAGTGATAGGGAAGTGATTAGAATAGTCACCGGGGAAGGCAGGAGAACTAACACTCTTAACATTCCCATGGCGAAAGTGTATAGAAATGAGAACTCCCAAGATTTAGAACATTTTAGAAATAAAGTAATGGAAACTACTGTTTGAGCACACCATAGGGCTCGTAAGGGACGGAGTTCTATTTGACTGTTGGTGGGCAACATGGAATGCTTTGAGGTTGCAATGTCACATTTGAGCAGTCAATACATCAGAAACCCACAACAAGCAACCCCATTTTGGAAATTACACCCCTCTGAATTACCATTGTAAGGCTATGTGCCCACGCTGCGGATTTACCGCGGATTTTGCCGCGGATTTGCCGCGGATTTCCCGAAAATCTGCAGCAGCGGCACTTCCAAGCCATTTCAATGGCATTTTGGAAATGCTGTGTCCATGCTGCGGATTTTTCCGCTGCAGATTTGCCGCGGATTTTGATCCGGAAAAATCTGCAGCATGTCAATTGTTTGGTGCAGATTTGGTGCGGATTTTTGGTTTTGAATGGGGAAAAAAAAAAAAAAAAAATCCGCATCAAAATCCGCGGCAAATCCGTGGGTGCGGATTTGCCGCGAAAGTCGCGGATTTTCAGGCAGAAAAATCCGCAGGTACATTCTACCGTGGACACATAGCCTTACTGTTTTTAATCCACAAGTATTTTCCAGCTCCCAGCTGGTATTACAATGAAAATTACAAATCTACCTTTTGGCCATGTGCGCACGTTGCGTATTTTTCTGCGTTTTGGCTGCGTTTACAACTGCACTGTGTCATTGACAAAATTCATGCGTTGTACTTCCCCAGCAAAGTTTATGAGAATCATGCAAAATCTGTGCGCACAATGCTTTTTGAAACGCAGCATTTTGATTGTCAAAAATTTGACAAAATCTCTGCGTTTAGAAAAGCAGCATGTCAATTCTTTTGTCCGTTTTGGCAGCGTTCTACACCAATTGAAATCAATGAGTTGTAGAAAAACGCTGCCCAACTGTTAAACAGTACATTTTTATTGCGATTCGCATGTTTTTTTGACATAACAAACACAGGTCTTTCGGTCGCTGTCTCTCTCTGTCAATGTCGGTCTCTTTCTCTGTCGATATCGGTCTCTCCTTCCCACCCCCTCTCTCATACTCACTGATCCTCGATCACCGGCGCGGCGCTGCACGGCGTTCACACTGTGGCGGCTTCTCCTCTTTTGAAAATGCCGGCCACTCATTAATCCATCTCGTATACCCTGCTTCCCCTGCCCACCGGCGCCTATGATTGGTTGCAGTCAGACACGCCCCCATGCTGAGTGACAGCTGTTTCACTGCAAAAATCACAGCCGCCGGTGGGCGTGTCTATTCGAGCAGTAAAAAAATAAATAAATAATTAAAAAAAAAACGACGTGTAGTCCCCCCAATTTGGATACCAACCAGGGTAAAGCCACACGGCTGAAGGCTGGTATTCTCAGGATGGGGAGCTCCATGTTATGGGGAGCCCCCCAGCCTAACAATATCAGCCAGCAGCCGCCCGGAATTGCCGCATCCATTAGATGCGACAGTCCCAGGACTCTACCCGGCTCATCCCGAATTGCCCTGATGCGGTGGCAAACGGGGTAATAAGGAGTTAATGGCAGCCCATAGCTGCCACTAAGTCCCAGGTCAATCATGGCAGGCGTATCCCCGAGATACCTTCCATGATTAACCTGTAAGTTAAAGAAAATAAACACACACATCCAAAACATCCTTTATTTGTAATGAAAGACAAAAAAACACCCTCTTTCACCACTTTATTAACCCCTCAAAAACACCTCCAGGTCCGACGTAATCCACGCAAGATCCCACAACGCTTTCAGCTCTGCTACATTAGAAGCTGACGGGAGCGGCAGTAGAACACCGCTGCTCCTGTGAGCTCCATGCAGCAACTGAAGTGAGTCGCGCGATCAGCTGTGCTGTCACTGAGGTTACTGGCGGCTACCGCCCTCAGGTGGAGGTCTGCAGCTGTGCCCGCGAATAACCTGAGTGAAAGCACAGCTGATCGCGCGGCTCACTGCAGTCACTCAGGGGATTTGCGATCACAGGTGAGTCCTTCACAAGTAACCACAAATCAAGCCGCAGCACACGCACAGAGCCTCGCGATCACAATGATGTTGGGTGAAGTTCATCCGAGTTCATTCTGATCGTGCGGCACTGTCTCGCAGCCAGCCATGCTCTTTTTGACAATGCGGTCCCGCTCTACTGCAAGTCTATGGGGATGCTGCAGAGCCGAGTGGGACTGCACTGTCAAAAATGTGCGTTCTGGATGCTTTTCCCACTCTATCTATGGCAGAGCAAGCATCTAGAACACATGAATTCTCTCCAGGAATGTTTGCACATTGCGTTCTGCTGAATGCGTCTCAGAACGCAGCTTTTTCGGCTGCGTTCTGAGACGCACACGCAGTGACTTACACGCTGTGGAATAGAATGCAACGTGCGCACACAGCCTTTCAGTACCCAAAACATTGTGCCAAGCTTGAGCTTCTGGTGGCACACACCAAGTAAATTGATAAGTGAGCTCTCCCTGCTACATTAATGCCGGTTTAAGCATATTGTGGCTCAGAATGGATGGGGCCATTAGGATTTGGGAGCGCGCAGATTTTAAATTCGAAGAGGCAACGTCATTTTTACAGCGCCTTTCTCCTGTCTGCAATGTGGAAACTATTTCTGCTGCAAAATGACGGACCTTAGTGAGGGCTTGATTTTATGGACTTGGTGGAAGACTTTCATGGTAAAATTTCGGAGTACAAAATATTTTGCCTTTAAAGGGAAGGAATCATCCCCCAAAAAAAATGTTTTCAACAATTCAAAAATATGTAAAGTATTAACTTTTATTTTTTTTAATATCAGCATTTATTTAATGGAGTAAAATATGAAACATATTTTTTTTTATATTTTCCACTTTTAAAAACTATGGGGAGCAGCTGCAGAAATTTGCCATGACAACCTAGTGTACTGCCGTCTCGTATTATAACTGCAGTTAATGTGAGCTGGATCTGCTCTCATGTGTCAGAAATCATAACTCTCCTAACCATCTGGGCATTTGCAAAAGGATAAAGGCTCGTAGGCACGTACATGCTGAAATTTCTGCAGCGATTTGACAGCGCATGTGCGCTTCAAATCACTGCAGAAACACTGCGTAATGGATGCACTGTATCTGCAGAATAGATGCCGATTTCATGCGCTATGGATGCTGCCCCCACCATAGACAGAGTGGGAGCTGCATCCAAAACGCACAAATAATTGACATGCTGCATTTTTGAACGCACGGATTTGGGTCAAAATTTTAGCATCCAAATCGCTGCGTTCAAAAAAGCAACGTGAGCACAGATTATGCACAATCTTCATAGATTGTGCAGGGGACGCAGGATGCATGCATTTACGCTGCAGTGCTCAACGCAGCGTAAATGCATGATATTACGCAACGTGCGCACGAGCCCTTAAGGGAGGGTGGCCTTTAGGATCATAATGTGAAGCCATTTTGTTGGTGACTGTAAAGTGATATTGACCTATAGATAGAGACATCAAGAATAGCTGACAGCACAGATAATGTTAGGCCCCATGGGCACACTGCAATTTTTAGGCTATGTCCGCACGTTGCGTTTTCACCTGTGTTTTGAGCAGCAGCGTTTTCATGCCAAAAGGCATGCGTTTTGCGTTTCCATAATAGTCTATGGAAAATGTCAAAATTCTGTGCGCACTATTCATTTTCAAACGAAGCGTTTAATTTGCATAAATTGTGGTAAAAAACATGCGTTCAAAGAAGCAGCATGTCAATTGTTTTTGCCATTTCTGCAGCGTTTTGCTAACATTGAAGTCAATGAGAAGTAGCAAAAAGCAACAAACATCAAAATTCCAGCGTTTTACCTGCTTTTTAGCTGCAGAAACACTGCGTTTTTGATTACAAAAACGCATGCTCTTCAGACAATAAAATAATGGAATAATATGTTCCTTTACACATACACATAGTCCGACAATTAAATCAAAGAAAATTATGTTTATTTTTAAATTTTTGTCAAAAATATTATATTACAGCTATAATTTCATGAAATTAACTATTTTCTTTAAGAATTCTAAATTTATATATTTTTTCCTTTTTTTCTCTTTTCTCCTTCTGATTGACTTTTTAAACTTTATTAATCAGTGTCTTGATGTTCAAAACGCATCTGTCAAAACGCAAGGGAAAAAGCGCTAAAAACGCATCAAATACGTGGTAAATACGCATGCGTTTTTAGCGCTAATTTTAAGAAAAAGGCAACTTTGGCTTAATCAATTAAAGCCAAAACGTGCGTTTAGAACTGCAAGTAGGACGACGCAACGTGCGGACATGGCCTAAGGCTGCGACCACACTTTGCGCTTCCACCTGCGGTTCCATTGCTTTTTGGTTGCGTTTACAGAAGCACCTTTTTCATGCCAAAATGCATGCGTTTCCATTAAAACCAATGGAAAAAGTTGTTTTCCCCGACCGCACTTTGCGTTTCAAAACGCAAGTAAAAATTTGCATATTTTGTGGCAAAAACCATGCGTTCAAAGAAGCAGCATGTCAATTGTTTTTGTCATTTCTACAGCGTTTTGCTAACATTGAAGTCAATGAGAAATGGCAAAAACCAACAATCAAGCAAATTCCTGCGTTTTACCTGCTTTTGCAGTGCAGAAAACATGCGTTTTGACTTCAAAATAATGATTTCATATGTCCCTTTACACACACACATAGTCCGACAATTAAAATTTAGAATTTTAATAAATTATTACATTTTTTCCATTAAATATCATATTACCGCTATAATTTCATTATATTAATCTATTTTCATTATATTTTGCAAAAATATAGAATTCTTTATTTTTTCCAATTTTTTCATTGAGTTTGACTATTTAAACTTTATTTAGCAGTGTCATGATGTTCAAAACGCATCTATCAAAACGCAGGTGGAAAAGCATGCAAAAAGCGCAGAAAACGTATCAAAAATGCGGTAAATACGCATGCGTTTTCAGCGCTAAATATCTGAAGAAGGCAACTTTGGTCAAATCAATTAAGGCCAAAACGTGCGTTCTGAACTGCAAGTAGGAGAACGCAAAGTGCGGTCGCAGCCTTAATGCGTTTTTGGTGCAGTTTGTGGTGAAATTTTAGTCACTACAAACTGCATGCTTTTCCTTCCCCAGAAAAGTCAATGAGATTTGAGATTTGCTGTGTGCACGTTGCTTTTTTTTTTTGTCTGCAGTTTTGTGGTGACAACAAAACTGCAGCATGTCAATTCTTTTTGCATTTTCCCTGCATTTTTCACCCATTGGTGTTAACAAAATGCATAGAAAAACGCATGGTCAAAAGAAGGGAATTTTGTTACTTACCGTAAATTCCTTTTCTTCTAGCTCCAATTGGGAGACCCAGACGATTGGGTGTATAGCTACTGCCTCCGGAGGCCACACAAAGTATTACACTAAAAAGTGTAAGGCCCCTCCCCTTCTGCATATACACCCCCCGTGGGATCACGGGCTCCTCAGTTTTAGTGCAAAAGCAAGAAGGAGGAAAGCCAATAACTGGTTAAACAAATTCAATCCGAAGGAACATCGGAGAACTGAAACCATTCAACATGAACAACATGTGTACCCGAAAAAAACAAAAATCCCGAAGGAAACAGGGCGGGTGCTGGGTCTCCCAATTGGAGCTAGAAGAAAAGGAATTTACGGTAAGTAACAAAATTCCCTTCTTCTTCGGCGCTACATTGGGAGACCCAGACGATTGGGACGTCCAAAAGCAGTCCCTGGGTGGGTAAATTAATACCTCAAGTTAGGGCCGTAAAACAGCCCTTCCCTACATGGAGGCAACCGCCGCCTGCAGGACTCTTCTACCTAGGCTGGCATCCGCCTAAGCGTAGGTATGCACCTGATAATGCTTGGTGAAAGTGTGCAGACTCGACCAGGTAACTACACCTGCTGAGCCGTAGCCTGGTGCCGTAATGCCCAGGACGCACCCACGGCTCTGGTAGAATGGGCCTTCAGCCCTGAGGGAACCGGAAGCCCAGCAGAACGGTAGGCTTCAAGAATTGGTTCCTTGATCCATCGAGCCAGGGTGGATTTGGGAGCCTGCGACCCTTTACGCTGACCAGAGTCAGGTACAAAGAGTGCATCCGAGCGGAAATGTAGATTCTGAGTGCTCTCACCAGATCCAACAAATGCAAATCCATTTCATATCGATGAACTGGATGAGGACAAAAGGAAGGTAAGGAGATATCCTGATTGAGATGAAAGGGGGATACCACCTTAGGGAGAAACTCCGGAATCGGGCGCAGCACTACCTTGTCTTGGTGAAACACCAGGAAGGGAGCTTTGGCTGACCGCGCTGCTAGCTCGGACACTCTCTGAAGAGATGTGACCGCTACCAGAAAGGCCACTTTCTGTGAAAGTCGAGAAAGTGAAACATCCCTCAGAGGCTCGAGGGACGGCTTCTGGAGAGCAATTAGTACCCTGTTCAGATCCCATGGGTCTAACGGCCTCTTGTACGGAGGGACAATGTGACAAACCCCCTGCAGGAACGTGCGTACCTGAGGACGTCGTGCTAGGCGCTTCTGAAAGAATACAGACAGCGCTGGGACTTGTCCTTTAAGGGAGCCGAGCGACAAACCTTTTTCCAAACCAGATTGCAGGAAGGAAAGAAAAGTAGGCAATGCAAATGGCCAGGGAGACACTCCCTGAGCAGAGTACTAAGATAAGAATATCTTCCACGTCCTGTGGTAGATCTTGGCAGACGTCGGCTTCCTAGCCCGTCTCATGGTGGCAATGACGTCTTGAGATAATCCTGAAGACGCTAGGATCCAGGACTCAATGGCCACACAGTCAGGTTCAGGGCCGTAGAATTCAGATGGAAAAACGGCCCTTGGGACAGTAAGTCTGGCCGGTCTGGTAGTGCCCACGGTTGGCCGACCGTGAGATGCCACAGATCCGGGTACCACGACCTCCTCGGCCAGTCTGGGGCGACGAGGATGGCGCGGCGGCAATCGGAGCTGATCTTGCGTAGCACTCTGGGCAACAGTGCCAGAGGGGGAAACACATAGGGTAGCTGGAACTGCGACCAATCCTGAACTAAGGCGCCTGCCGCCAGAGCTCTTTGATCGTGAGACCGCGCCATGAAAATCGGAACCTTGTTGTTATGCCGAGACGCCATTAGGTCGACGTCCGGCATCCCCCAGCGGCTACAGATTTCCTGAAACACGTCCGGGTGAAGAGACCATTCCCCTGCGTCCATACCCTGGCGACTGAGGAAGTCTGCTTCCCAGTTTTCTACGCCCGGGATGTGAACTGCGGATATGGTGGATGCTCTGTCTTCCACCCACATCAGAATCCGCCGGACTGCCTGGGAGGCTTGCCGACTGCGTGTTCCGCCTTGGTGGTTGATGTATGCCACCGCTGTGGAGTTGTCCGACTGAATTCGGATCTGTTTGCCTTCCAGCCACTGCTGGAAGGCTTGCAGGGCAAGATACACTGCCCAGATTTCCAGAACATTGATCTGAAGGGTGGACACTTGCTGAGTCCACGTACCCTGAGCCCTGTGGTGGAGAAAGACTGCTCCCCACCCTGACAGACTCGCGTCTGTCGTGACCACCGCCCAGGATGGGGGTAGGAAGGACTTTCCTTTTGACAATGAGGTGGGAAGAAGCCACCACTGAAGAGAGTCCTTGACCGTCTGAGAAAGGGAGACGTTCCTGTCTAGGGACGTCAACTTCCCATCCCATTGGCGGAGAATGTCCCATTGCAGTGGACGCAGATGAAACTGCGCGAAAGGGACTGCCTCCATTGCTGCTACCATCTTCGCTAGGAAGTGCATGAGGCGTCTTAAGGGGTGTGACTGGCCTTGAAGGAGAGACTGCACCCCCGTCTGTAGTGAACGCTGTTTGTCCAGCGGAAGCTTCACTATCGCTGAGAGAGTATGAAACTCCATGCCAAGATATGTCAGCGATTGGGTCGGGGTCAGAATTAACTTTGAAAAGTTGATGATCCACCCGAAACTCTGGAGAGTCTCCAGCGCAACGTTCAGGCTGTGTTGGCATGCCTCTTGAGAGGGTGCCTTGACAAGTAGATCGTCCAAGTAAGGGATCACAGAGTGACCCTGAGAGTGCAGGACTGCTACCATTGCTGCCATGACCTTGGTGAAAACCCGTGGGGCTGTCGCCAGACCGAAGGGCAGGGCTACGAACTGAAGATGCTCGTCTTCTATAACGAATCGTAGCAAACGCTGGTGCTCTGGAGCAATCGGCACGTGGAGATAAGCATCCTGATGTCTATTGATGCTAGGAAATCTCCTTGAGACATTGAGGCAATGACGGAGCGGAGGGATTCCATCCGGAACCGCCTGGTTTTCATGTGCTTGATGAGCAGTTTTAGGTCCAGAACGGAACGGAAAGAGCCGTCCTTTTTTGGCACCACAACCAGATTGGAGTAAAAACCGTGACCTTGTTCCTGCAGAGGAACAGGGATTACCACTCCTTCTGCCTGCAGAAGAGCATCGGCTCGGTCGGGAGGTGGGGAAGTTCTGAAGAATCGAGCCGGAGGACGAGAACAGAACTCTATCCTGTACACGTGAGACAAAATGTCTCTCACCCACCGTTTTTTGACCTGTGGCAGCTAAATGTCGCCAAAGCGGGAGAGTCTGCCACCGACCGAGGATGCGGAGAGAGAGGGCTGAAAGTCATGAGGAAACCGCCTTGGTAGCGGTACCTCCGGCTGCCTTCTTTGGGCGTGATTGAGCCCGCCAGGAATCTGAGCCCCTCTGAGCCTTTTGAGTCCTTTTGGACGAGGAAAACTGGGACCTGCCCGAGCCTGGAAAGTACCGAAACCTCAACTGTCCTTTCCTCTGTTGGGTTTTGTTTGATCTGGGCTGGTGTAAGGAAGAATCCTTATCCTTGGACTGTTTAAAGATTTCATCCAATCGCTCACCAAACAGTCTGTCACCAGATAATGGCAAACTGGTTAAGCACTTTTTGGAAGCAGAATCTGCCTTCCATTCCCTTAACCACAAGGCTCTGCGTAAAAACCACGGAGTTGGCGGACTCCACTGACGTACGGCTCGTAGAGTCCAGGACAGCATTAATAGCGTAAGTCGCAATGCAAACATATGCGAGGTTAAGGACGCCACCTGCGGCACAGATGTACGTGTGACAGTGTCCACCTGCGCAAGACCAGCTAAAATAGCTTGGAGTGCCCATACGGCTGCGAATGCCGGAGCAAACGACACGCCGATAGCTTCATAGACAGATTTCAACCAGAGGTCCATCTGTCTGTCAATGGCATCTTTAAGTGAAGTCCCATCTTCCACTGCAACTATGGATCTAGCCGCAAGCCTGGAGATTGGGGGATCCACCTTTAGACACTGGGTCCAGCGCTTGACCACGTCAGGGGGAAAGGGATAACGTGTATCCTTAAGACGTGTGGAGAAACGCTTGTCTGGATAAGCGTGGTGTTTCTGGACTGCTTCTCTGAAGTCAGAGTGGCCCAAAAAAGTACTGAATTTACGCTTGGGATACCTGAAATGGAATTTCTCCTGCCGCGAAGCTGACTCCTCCACTGGAGGGGCTGAGGGAGAAATATCCACCAGTCTATTGATGGACGCTATGAGATCATTCACCATGGCGTCACTATTAGGAGCATCCAGATTGAAAACGGTCTCAGGATCAGAATCCTGATCAGCTACCTCTGCCTCATCATACAGAGAATCCTCTCGCTGAGACCCTGACCAGTGTGTGAAGTCGAGGGTCTCTCCCAGCGAGCTCGCTTAGGCTGCTGGGACTGTCGTCCGTGCAGAGCCTTCAGCCTGGGATGTATGGGACCCCCTTGGAGCACGTATTAGTTCCAACTGAGGGAGACCGGGGGGCATTGATTCAACAGTGCCCATTGTCTGAGTCACCGGCCTGGACTGCAAAGTTTCTAGAATCTTGGTCATAGTCCCAGACATTTTATCAGCAAAAAACTGCAAACTCTGTCCTCTGGACAGTTTCACAGGTGGCTCTCTCTGGGCCACCACTAGCAGAGACTCTACCCAATGGGGGTTAGTGGAACCTGCCGGTAAAACAGCCTCACATGCGGTACAGACAGCATAGAAAGCCTGTGCCTTGGCACCCTTGCTTTTCTGCGGACGACATACTGTTGTCTCCTCAGAGCAATCTAGGGGTATATAGCCAAGAAGCGACCGTACAGTGCAAATATAGGTACAAGCATAAAGTACACAAAACACTGTGGCACTAGTGGGGTCAGCACCAAGGTGCTGCTTACCGCCCGCTTAAGCGGGTGTGTGGTCGCCAGAATCCCTTGACCGGGTCTCCCAGAGCCTGTGTCCGTTCTCCAGCTTAGACTGCATGCAGGAATGGCTGCCGGCGTCCTGTGAAGAGGGGCGGGCCGTGGGCGTGCCCCAGACAAAGAGCGGGAAACTGGCGTCCCACTGTGCCCAGTGAGGGGGCTGGAGTATGTAAATAAGACTCCAGCCCTCGGTGCTGACCATTGTACAGCGTCTCGCCCCTTCCCTGACTGGCAGGCCCGGGGGCGGGAAGGAAACGAAACTAGGCCGCAAAAGCCGGGGACTCGATTTATAAGCGCTGCCGTCGTAAAAGCACGGTCAGCGCGGAAGTCCCCGGCGCACCACAAGTCTCATCCGCGCCGCAGCTTCTAGCAGCGGCCGGCGCGGCCGTTTCCCACACATTAACTCACTCAGCTAAGCTGCAGTGAGTATAGCCCCAGCGCGCAGCGCTGTTGTCCCCGGCGCACTAACACACCCAGCATGCTGGTGTGTGTGTGCGTGGTCTGTACGGGGACACAGAGTACCTTAACGTTGCAGGGCCTTGTCCCTGACGATACTCAGCTCCATTCCAGCAGGATCTCCGGGTCTGTGGATGGAGCCCGGCCTCAGAGCCTGGAGGCCGGTAAGATCCCACTTCACCCAGAGCCCTCAGAGGGATGGGGAAGGATGCAGCATGTGGGCTCCAGCCTCCGTACCCGCAATGGGTACCTCAACCTTAACAAACACCGCCGACAAAAGTGGGGTGAGAAGGGAGCATGCTGGGGGCCCAAGTATGGGCCCTCTTTTCTTCCATCCGACATAGTCAGCAGCTGCTGCTGACTAAACAGTGGAGCTATGCGTGGATGTCTGACCTCCTTCGCACAAAGCATAAAACTGGGGAGCCCGTGATCCCACGGGGGGTGTATATGCAGAAGGGGAGGGGCCTTACACTTTTTAGTGTAATACTTTGTGTGGCCTCCGGAGGCAGTAGCTATACACCCAATCGTCTGGGTCTCCCAATGGAGCGCCGAAGAAACACATTTTTTGATGCATTGTTTTGGCCACAGGGGGCATTTTTGTGGCTATGACAAAACTGCAGCATGCGGACATGCGCTAAGTTGGTACTGCTCGCTGTATCATACGCAGACTGTATGACTTGCTGTGATTAGATAAGCAGAGGATAACACACTCTGGGATTACACACAAGGCTCAATGGAGTGTATCACACAGGATGGGATTAGAAATACGCAGTATCTAATGTATATAAACAAAAAAGGATAAGAAGCCAACTCACTAATCCAGTGTAATGAATAAAATATATTTTATGATTAGAAATGGAAAAAATAAACTTCTCTGAATGTCATGGCGGAGTACGGCTCTGTTCACATTGCAGATTCTGACGCTCCGCCCGATGGTTTCTCTGGTGTCTGGGATCAACACATGCAGACTTGGGCATCGATCTGCTGTGTGCTGATTCATAGGCAGGCTAGCAAGAGTTAATCTCTGCTGATCTGCTTGCTCCTTTAAATAATAAATAACTGTATATGTCAGTTGCTAGGGTATACTGTATAAATATGACTGTTAGATTGCATCTACAGGTTAAACAATATGGTTATTGCCGTGATAGCTGTAGTACTCGGTGTTGCCCTAGATCAGGGGTGGGGAACCATTTTTCTGCCGGGGGTCATTTGGAAATTTCTACCAACCTTCGGGGGCCGCACAAAATTATCAACTTGAAAATTACCCCAATATATTTGGTCAAACAATTAACTCACTGTGGGGCTGGAGCTTGTACTCTTTGGTGCAGCTGTAATATTAGGCGATATTGATCTTGTTGCTTTTCACAACTGCTTTTCCAGGTTTCAGTTGGCTGGGACTGCTGTATATACATCACAGGGGAGGGTTGGGAGGAATATAGATCACTGGGGAGGCTGGGGGCATAGACATCACTGGGGGGTACATACATCACTGGGGGATACATACATCATTGATGGGGAGCACAAACATAGCTAGGGGGGCATAAACATTGCTGGGGAGGGCTGGGCGGAATATACATCACTAGGGAAGCAGCAGGGCATAGACGTCACTGGGGGTATATACACATCACTGGGATACACAGACATAGCTGGGGGGCACAAACATTGCTGGGGTTATATAAATAGCCGGGGGCAAACAGCCCTGGGGGATGCCGGAGGGACACAGACAGCCCTGGGGGCACAGAGAATGATGGGAGAGGCTGGAGGCACAGACAAATCAGGGGGACGCTGGGGGCACAGATGGCACAGAGAAGGATGGGAGAGGCTGAAGGCACAGACAGAACTGGGAGAGGCTCCGGGCACAGATATCACTGGGGAGACTGAGGGGGGCACAGATCACTGGGGAGACTAGGGGGACACAGATCATTAGGGGGGCATAGATCACTGGGGAGACTGGGGGGGGCACAGAACACTGGGGGGGCACAGATCACTGGGGAGACTGGGGGGCACAGGTCACTGGGGAGACTGGGGGTAGGCACAGAACACTGGGGGGGGCACAGATTACTGGGGAGACTGGGGGGCACAGATCACTGGGGGGGGCACAGATCACTGGGGAGCACAGATCACTGGGGAGACTGGGGGGCACAGATCACTGGGGGGGCACAGATCACTGGGGAGCACAGATCACTAGGGAGACTGGGGGGCACAGATCACTGGGGAGACTGGGGGGGCACAGAACACTGGGAGGGGGCACAGATCACTGGGGAGACTGGGCGGAGGCACAGAACACTGGGGGGGGCACAAATCACTGGGGAGACTGGGGGGGGGCACAGAACACTGGGGGGGGCACAGAACACTGGGGGGGCACAGATCACTGGGGAGACTGGGGGGCACAGATCACTGGGGAGACTGTGGGGCACAGATCACTGGGGAGACTAGGGGAGCACAGATCATTAGGGGGGCATAGATCACTGGGGAGACTGGGGGGGCACAGAACACTGGGGGGGGCACAGATCACTGTGGAGACTGGGGGCACAGGTCACTGGGGAGACTGGGGGGAGGCACAGAACACTGGGGGGGGGCACAGATTACTGGGGAGACTGGGGGGCACAGATCACTGGGGGGGCACAGATCACTGGGGAGCACAGATCACTGGGGAGACTGGGGGGAACAGATCACTGGGGAGCACAGATCACTGGGGAGACTGGGGGGCACAGATCACTGGGGAGACTGGGGGGCACAGGTCACTGGGGAGACTGGGGGTAGGCACAGAACACTGGGGGGGGCACAGATTACTGGGGAGACTGGGGGGCACAGATCACTGGGGGGGGCACAGATCACTGGGGAGCACAGATCACTGGGGAGACTGGGGGGCACAGATCACTGGGGGGGCACAGATCACTGGGGAGCACAGATCACTAGGGAGACTGGGGGGCACAGATCACTGGGGAGACTGGGGGGGCACAGAACACTGGGAGGGGGCACAGATCACTGGGGAGACTGGGCGGAAGCACAGAACACTGGGGGGGGCACAAATCACTGGGGAGACTGGGGGGGGGCACAGAACACTGGGGGGGGCACAGAACACTGGGGGGGGCACAGATCACTGGGGAGACTGGGGGGCACAGATCACTGGGGAGACTGTGGGGCACAGATCACTGGGGAGACTAGGGGAGCACAGATCATTAGGGGGGCATAGATCACTGGGGAGACTGGGGGGGCACAGAACACTGGGGGGGGCACAGATCACTGTGGAGACTGGGGGGCACAGGTCACTGGGGAGACTGGGGGGAGGCACAGAACACTGGGGGGGGGCACAGATTACTGGGGAGACTGGGGGGCACAGATCACTGGGGGGGCACAGATCACTGGGGAGCACAGATCACTGGGGAGACTGGGGGGAACAGATCACTGGGGAGCACAGATCACTGGGGAGACTGGGGGGCACAGATCACTGGGGAGACTGGGGGGGCACAGAACACTGGGAGGGGGCACAGATCACTGGGGAGACTGGGGGGAGACACAGAACACTGGGGGGGCACAAATCACTGGGGAGACTGGGGGGGGGCACAGAACACTGGGGGGGCACAGAACACTGGGGGGGGGGCACAGATCACTGGGGAGACTGGGGGGCACAGATCACTGGGGAGACTGGGGGGCACAGAACACTGGGGGGGCACAGATCACTGGGGAGACTGGGGGGCACAGATCACTGGGGAGCACAGATCACTGGGGAGACTGGGGGGCACAGATCACTGGGGGGGCACAGATCACTGGGGAGCACAGATCACTGGGGAGACTGGGGGGCACAGATCACTGGGGAGACTCGGGGGGCACAGAACACTGGGAGGGGGCACAGATCACTGGGGAGACTGGGCGGAGGCACAGAACACTGGGGGGGGGCACAAATCACTGGGGAGACTGGGGGGGGCACAGAACACTGGGGGGGGCACAGAACACTGGGGGGGGGCACAGAACACTGGGGGGGCACAGATCACTGGGGAGACTGGGGGGCACAGATCACTGGGGAGACTGAGGGGCACAGATCACTGGGGAGACTAGGGGAGCACAGATCATTAGGGGGGCATAGATCACTGGGGAGACTGGGGGGGCATAGATCACTGGGGAGACTGGGGGGCACAGATCACTGGGGAGCACAGATCACTGGGGAGACTGGGGGGCACAGATCACTGGGGGGGCACAGATCACTGGGGAGCACAGATCACTGGGGAGACTGGGGGGCACAGATCACTGGGGAGACTCGGGGGGCACAGACCACTGGGAGGGGGCACAGATCACTGGGGAGACTGGGCGGAGGCACAGAACACTGGGGGGGGGCACAAATCACTGGGGAGACTGGGGGGCACAGATCACTGGGGAGACTGTGGGGCACAGATCACTGGGGAGACTAGGGGAGCACAGATCATTAGGGGGGCATAGATCACTGGGGAGACTGGGGGGGCACAGAACACTGGGGGGGTCACAGATCACTGGGGAGACTGGGGGGCACAGGTCACTGGGGAGACTGGGGGGAGGCACAGAACACTGGGGGGGCACAGATTACTGGGGAGACTGGGGGGCACAGATCACTGGGGGGGCACAGATCACTGGGGAGCACAGATCACTGGGGAGACTGGGGGGCATAGATCACTGGAGAGCACAGATCACTGGGGAGACTGGGGGGCACAGATCACTGGGGAGACTGGGGGGGCACAGAACACTGGGAGGGGGCACAGATCACTGGGGAGACTGGGGGGAGACACAGAACACTGGGGGGGAACAAATCACTGGGGAGACTGGGGGGGGCACAAATCACTGAGGGGGGCACAGAACACTGGGGGGGGCACAGAACACTGGGGGGGGCACAGAACACTGGGGGGGGCACAGATCACTGGGGAGACTGGGGGGCACAGATCACTGGGGAGACTGAGGGGCACAGATCACTGGGGAGACTAGGGGAGCACAGATCATTAGGGGGGCATAAATCACTGGGGAGACTGGGGGGGCACAGAACACTGGGGGGGGCACAGATCACTGGGGAGACTGGGGGACACAGGTCACTGGGGAGACTGGGGGGAGGCACAGAACACTGGGGGGGTACAGATTACTGGGGAGACTGGGGGGCACAGATCACTGGGGAGCACAGATCACTGGGGAGACTGGGGGGCACAGATCACTGGGGAGCACAGATCACTGGGGAGACTGGGGGGCACAGATCACTGGGGAGACTGGGGGGGCACAGAACACTGGGAGGGGGCACAGATCACTGGGGAGACTGGGGGGAGACACAGAACACTGGGGGGGCACAAATCACTGGGGAGACTGGGGGGGGGCACAGAACACTGGGGGGGCACAGAACACTGGAGGGGGGCACAGATCACTGGGGAGACTGGGGGGCACAGATCACTGGGGAGACTGGGGGGCACAGAACACTGGGGGGGGACAGATCACTGGGGAGACTGGGGGGCACAGATCACTGGGGAGACTGTGGGGCACAGATCACTGGGGAGACTGTGGGGGCATAGATCACTGGGGAGAAAGAGGGGCACAGAGAACTGGAGGTACAGAGCGCTGGGGGCACAGGCAGACCCGGATGAGCTTGGAGGTAGTTAGAGAACTGGGGAAGGCTGGGATCACTGAGCGCTGGAGGTGGCTGCGGGCACGGAGAGCTCTGCCGCCGGGCACAGAGAGGAGCAGCCGCCTTCGCCGCTGGGCACAGGGAGCCGCCGGGCACAGAGAGGAGCAGCCACCGCCGGGCACGGAACCGCCGCCGCAACCGCCGGGCACAGGGAGCCGCCGCCGCAACCGCCGGGCACAGGGAGCCACCGCCGCAACCGCTGGGCACAGGGAGCCGCTGCCGCAACCGCCGGGCACAGGGAGCCGCCGGCGCTGGGCACAGAGTGCTGCCCGGCACAGTAAGACCTGGGGGATGATTGGCAGTCAATCCTCTCCTTTTGATTTTAGCGCTCCTCACGCCGACCCCACCTACAAAGTATGTCCTCACGTAGGCAGTGCCAGCATGGGGACGTAGTCTTTCAGGTATAGGAAATGCAGCGTTCAGCATTGAACGCACTGTGTGGGGTTTTAAAGGGCCAGCAGCAAGTAATATGCGGCTGCCGCCCCAGCACTGCAGTCCCCGGGAATCAGCCCGGGGGCCGCAGAAAAAGTCGTTGCGGCCGCATACGGCTCGCGGGCCGGAGGTTCCCCACCCCTGCCCTAGATAGTAACTATTTCTGTCCCAGTCTCAGTCTGTATCTCTCGGTGTCTGTTTCTCTTTCTGTGTCTCTATCCCTTTGTCTGTCTCTTTCCCTGTCTGTCTCTATGTCTTTGTCTGTCTGTCTTTTTCCCTGTCTGTCTCTCTATCTCTTTTCCTATTTGTCTCTCTATCTCTTTCCCTGTTTCCCTGTCTGTCTCTGTACCTCTTTCCTTGTCTTTTTCTGTCTGTCTCTTTCCCTGTCTGTCTTTCCCTGTCTGTGTCTTTTTCTATCTTTTTGTCTGTCTGCCTCTTTGTCTGTGTCTATCTCCATCTGTCTGTCTCTTTGTCTGTCTTTTTGTCTGTCTCTTTCCCTGGCTGCATTGTGACACGCCAACATTCCATTCAAGGCATGGCTGCACATTCTTCTGAAGTTCTGGCTGCATTGTGTTCCCAGCTCCATTGACTTTAATGGAGACAGGTTTTTTGGTGAATAACTGTAAAGCATGGGGTTAAAATTTCCCCTCAAAACAGTTAATGACGTTCCCTGAGTCAAATGCGGATTCACACACACGTTGTTTTACATTTACACATGTATTTGTAACAAAGCTATTTGTCATTTATTCACATAGTCCTCATCTATGATTGCCGCCCCTTTATTTATTGTTGTGTACTTTTTTCTATTTTTAATCTCTTTACGTTGGATTTACAGATTAAAACAGCTGCAGTAAAGGGTACTTATTCCTTATCGCCAATAACAGCGGTAAGAAAAAAGTGAATTGCAACCCCCAGCGTCGGAAAATCTCTGGGGAGTCCTAGGCAATTACGATACTAGCAGTTTTTTCCTGCCCCCGGTCACGTCATCACCGTTATCTTACCTCGCACATGACATAATCAAACACATCAGATGGGAGATAAATGTCCTCCCCCGGTGTGGCCAAAGTCCACCCCTCCCCAGTCTCTCTCCTCTTCCTGATCTCCAAAAAGGCAGGCACATGAGTTGTGCATCTGTCACAAGCATCCTTCTCCGATTTCTGACATGTCAGATGAGACAGAAAAGTCCACCACAGGTCCCCACCTGTACCTTCTGCAGCAGTCCCCCGCGACCTCTCCTTCTGAAAAAAATGGCGGACTCATGCGCAGTGAGCCAGTTCTCAGACAGCTCTCTGCGAGCAAGGAGACTGAGCCCACTCCTCACATGACATGGAGTGCCTGCACTTCCAGAAAATGATGTATATGTTCGCTAAGCGTGCCCCCTTATCATGGATGACAGAGTTGTTGTGGGGGTCTCCAAAAGGGATTACGGCAGACCAAATTTTTTTTTTCTTTTCAATAATTTGGTGAAAAAGGGAATGTGGCAGGGAGGGTTTTGTTGTCTTTATGTTCTTTATTACTAAAAGGGTTAGTAGACGCCTCAAAATTACTAACCCCTGGGCTTCATGCCAGCTGACATTACAGCTGGTATCAACCCCTTATATTACCCCGTTTGCCACCGTTCCAAGGCAACGGGATTAGCGGGGAGAAAGTGCCAGGACTGGCGCATCTAATGGATGCACCACTTCTGGGGAGGCTGCAGCCTGCTATTTATAGGCTCGGAAAGGCCAAATAAACATGGTCCTTCCTATGAATGCAAGACCCCAGCTGTCCGCTTTAGCTTGGCTGGTGGTAACCCAATTTTTGGGGGGACCCCATGTTTTTCTTTTTAATTATTTATAAATAAATAAATAAATAAATGAATGAATGAATGAATGAATGAACAGATTGGGGAGACCTCTGCCAGGTGAAGCTAGCTGCTAGCTTCAGTGTGCAAAACAAGAATGCCGCGGAGACACCATCACGTGTTTCTCAACGCTGGCAGGAAACTAGCCAGGTCTTTCACCGGGAAGGAACAACCACGGGAAGGGCAGTCTCCAGTCAAGGAAACCGCCTATACCAAAACATGATCTCCCCGAGGTTAACCATCTTTACCTATGTAGTCTTCTACTAGGCATTGCTCCCACTAGCCAGTTTCCTACTCCACATTGATGAGGGACAAATACCCCGAAACAGCTGTCTGTGGATGGATACCACGTTTTGGTATAGGCGGTTTCCTTGACTGGAGACTGCCCTTCCCATGGTTGTTCCTTCCCAGTGAAAGACCTGGCTAGTTTCCTGCCAGCGTTGAGAAACATGTGATAGTGTCTCCGCAGCATTCTTGTTTTGCATATTTTCCCAGGGGGCCTTGTTCTAGTGTCAAAGCGTTGAGAAACACGTGATGGTGTCCCCGCGGTGTTGGATGTTGATCTCCCCGAGGTCAACCATCTTTACCTATGTAGCTTCAGTGTGCAGGCTGCAGCCATCTACTTTACCCTAGCTGACTGTTAAAAATGGGGGGGACCCCACGTAATTTTTTTAAATTATCTATTTTTTGGCTAAATACAAGACTGAACACTCTTTTATGCCAGTGAAACAGTGCCAGCATAAAAAATATTTAGGAGAGTTGGACATTATACATGTGTTTGACATCTATCTATCCATCCTAGCTTTGTAGGCTGTATGTACACAATAAGCACCTTAACGACCGCCGATAAGCCTTTTAACGGGGGAAGTTAAGGGTACTTATTCCTTTGCGACGCTTTTTAACAGCCGCTCAGGAAAAAGGGTATAGCGCCTTCCAGTTTGGAAAATCACCAGGATTTTAGTTACCAGTGGTAGATGAGACACTGGAGATCACGATCCGAGTCGGTTTTTCTGGTCCCCGGTCACGTGATCGCCATTTCATACTGTATACCAGTGACCACGTGGACGTTAAGGCAGTGGCAGTAAAAAGATGATGAATCTTCCATTTGGTATAATCAAACATATCTAATGGGAGATAAATGTCCTCCTCAGTCCCCCGGTGTGCCCAAAGTCTCCTCCTCCCTGACCCCGTCTCCCTCCCGATGATCTAACATGGCTGCTGCTGCACGAGTGGTGTGCCTGCCGCATTCATCCTCCTCCTCTGATTTCTGTGCAATCTGACATGACAGATGGAACAGAAAGGTTTTCCCAGGTCACCCTATGTCAGGCTGCCACCCCTCTGGTCCTTCCGTACATGATGCAGCTCTGATCCCCCGTGACCCCTCCTTCGCCTTGTCTTCAGAAGAAATTGTGATGCCTCTGGACTAGTCAGGTCGTCACAGGGTACTGCACGCTCTTTATCTCCCAGTGTAGGGCTCAACCCCCCTTTGGTTCTTGGTTCCCAACTTGCAGCACTGCCTCCACCAGCATCTAAAAATCCTAATCACAACTCGCACCACACCCTGTCAGGAACACCAGTGGGCTGCTAAGCTGGAATAGGGCCGCCCACCTAGGGGTCAGGCAGGGAGGTGGGAGGTGACAAGTCAGAACAGTGGTAGCCCTCGAGCTGTGAGGAGCGCGAAGGAAGCTGGGAGTTGGAGCTCCCAGAGGAAAACGTAGATTGGGTTGCAGACGGTGGTCTGGACCCGGAGGAAGCGGAGACCCGGTCGCGGGAGATTGGGACTGGGTGCTGGCTTAGTCAAGGAGGACGGTCGGCAGCTGCAGTCCAATAGCCGGTCTGGGGCCAAAAGCACGTCGGGGTACTGGACCCTAGGTCAGGAAGAAGCTTCATGCAACCCGGCAATTAACCTGCGGAGGACAGGGCCTTTATGGACTGTTCCCATGAAGCTCAGAGATCGGAGGGCACTAGCGCAATGAGGGGGATAGGGCTTTCCAACCAAAGCAGCCCACAGAAATCCCAAGCGTGAGCTCCTGAGAGCAAGTGTGACGCCCTGGCCTATCAGGACGTCACAGGGTATTGTGCAGTCTTCCCTTATGCACAGTATCCACCTCCTCCTTGGTTATGTGTCCCCAGCTAAGTGGTGTTGTCAACAACAGTTAGTAAATCCTAGGAACACTCTGAACCACACCCAATAGACACACCAGTGGACGGCCTGAGTGGAATAGGGTCGCCAACTTGGGGGGGTTGGTTAAGGGGAGGTCAGGAGTGTCAGGAGCAGTTCAGAACAGAAGTAGATCCCAGTGAGAGAGGAGCTGGGGAGTGGGAGCTTCCAGAAGAGAAGTTGAGTAGTAGCTCTCGGTGAGAGAGGAGGTCAGGAGCTGGGCTCCTTGGAAGTCACTAGGTAACAGACGGTGGTCTGGACCTAGTAGGAGCTGGACTCCCGGTCGCATGGGGATCGTGATAAGGGGCACGGTACTGCCGAGGGAGCAGCCGGCGGCCTTGTACCATCTCCCGGGCCGGGCCCAGGGCACGACGGGGTACGTGGACCCTAGGTCAGGAAGGAGCTTCAGGCAACCTGACAATTAGCCCGACGAGAACGGAGCCTTCAAGATCCGCTCTCCACCCGCTCCAGAATCGGGGTACTAGCGCAACGAGGGGGATAGGACTTTCCACAAAACGGTCCAGAAAATCCCAAGCGTGAACCCTGAGAGCAAGCTCCCACAGTTAGCCATACTGCGGAGCAGGACCCGGCTAGTTTCAAGCTACCAGGACCACCAGAAAAGTGAACAAAGTGCCAAGAAGAAGGTTACAGACCATCAGACAGCACCACTGGGGACGGGACCCAAAATAGCTCCCCTCATTGGCAGCGGTGTACAGAACTTTGGTTTATCTGGTTGTCGGTGTCAGCTTTATGGACTGAGTGAGTACATAAGGGACCCCCTTCACTCCCCACGGCACTCCCCAAGCACTATCACTGAGTCCCGAGGCATCCCCCCTACCCGTGGAGGGTCCTAACATCTGGCTTCCCCCTGTCTTCACCCCCGGGTACTCCCAACAGCAGCAGTGGTACTCTCAGATTACCACAAACCACGGGTGGCGTCACGAACTATCACAATCCCCTATAAATACCCCCTTTTATTCGAGTGGCTGCACGACCCCCGGGTCCGGAGACCCATCGAGCCACTGCGGATCCGGATCCGAGCAGCCCGGCTGCTTCCACGGGGGCGGCACACAAGCTCCTCTGCTACCCATAGTAGGGAGCAGGGCACGGACAGCTCCAAGCTTACGGGCCACCTGAACACTTTCAATTCTGTGCACACAGGCAGGTTATGGACCACCAGGTAGTGCTGCAAGAGATGGAACCCAGACGAGCTCCTCCCAAGAGGGCAGCGACACCCAGAGACTTGGTTTACTACGTTGTCAGTGTCTGCTTTCCTTTTGAGTGAGTACCTGATTAACCACCGCTACCAGCAAGCCTGCGCTTCCCCTGCAATCCATCCCACCATCCATGGTCCCGGGGCCTTTCCCTACCCGTGGAGGGTAACGTTATCTGGCTGCCCCATTTTATCGCCCCGAGTACTCCCAACGGCAGCGGTGGTACTCCCTATTACCGCACACCACGGGTGGCATCACAAACTATCTAACTCCCCTGTAAATAAGCCCCCATCACGTTTCGGAGTGATCCCAAGCCCCCGGGTCCGGAGACCCTCGAGCCAAGAGTAGCGACACCCGGATCCGAGTGGTTCAATCGCTGCTGGGGCGGTACATGTCCGAGAAAAATGATGGCCGCATGTGCAGAGAGGCTCTCAGCCGGCTCACTGTGCGCAACGCAGTGATGTTACTGCAGCTCACACTGCCTTCAGTTGGACCGGGGTAGTGTGAGTGCAGTATTCTCAGGTCAATGCACCCACACTCCTAACATGCAGTGCTGCACTTCCAGAAAATAGGAGATGTGTTCCCTGAGTGTGCCCCCCTTATTCTGGAATAAGGTTACTGCAGGTCACTCTGCTTTTGGTTGGACCAGGGCAATGTGAGTGCAGTATTCTCAGGTCACTGCAACCACACTGCTCAAATGGAATGCTTGCGCTTCCAGAAAGAAGGGAATTTTGTTACTTACCGTAAATTCCTTTTCTTCTAGCTCCTATTGGGAGACCCAGACGATTGGGTGTATAGCTACTGCCTCCGGAGGCCACACAAAGCATTACACTAAAAAGTGTAAGGCCCCTCCCCTTCTGGCTATACACCCCCAGTGGGATCACTGGCTCACCAGTTTTAGTGCAAAAGCAAGAAGGAGGAAAGCCAATAACTGGTTTAAACAAATTCACTCCGAGTAACATCGGAGAACTGAAAAACCGTTCAACATGAACAACATGTGTACCCGAAACAACCCAAAAATCCCGAAGGACAACAGGGCGGGTGCTGGGTCTCCCAATAGGAGCTAGAAGAAAAGGAATTTACGGTAAGTAACAAAATTCCCTTCTTCTTCGGCGCTCCATTGGGAGACCCAGACGATTGGGACGTCCAAAAGCTGTCCCTGGGTGGGTAAAGAAATACCTCATGTTAGAGCTGCGAAGCCAGCCCTCCCCTACGGGGAGGCAACTGCCACCTGCAGGACTCTTCTACCTAGGCTGGCGTCCGCCGAAGCATAGGTATGCACCTGATAATGTTTGGTGAAAGTGTGCAGACTCGACCAGGTAGCTGCCTGGCACACCTGTTGAGCCGTAGCCTGGTGTCATAATGCCCAGGAAGCACCCACGGCTCTGGTAGAATGGGCCTCCAGCCCTAATGGAACCGGAAGCCCAGCAGAACGGTAGGCTTCAAGAATTGGTTCCTTGATCCATCGAGCCAGGGCGGCCTTAGAAGCCTGCGACCCTTTGCGCTGACCAGCGACAAGGACAAAGAGTGCATCCGAACGGCGCAAGGGCGCCGTACGGGAAATGTAGATTCTGAGTGCTCTCACCAGATCTAACAAATGTAAATCCTTCTCATACCGATGAACTGCATGAGGACAAAACGAAGGCAAGGAGATATCCTGATTAAGATGAAAAGAGGATACCACCTTCGGGAGAAACTCCTGAATGGGGCGCAGCACTACCTTGTCCTGGTGGAAGACCAGGAAGGGAGTCTTGGATGACAGCGCTGCCAGCTCAGACACTCTCCGAAGAGATGTGATCGCTACCAGAAAAGCCACTTTCTGGGATAGTCTAGAAAGTGAAACCTCCCTCAGAGGCTCGAAGGGCGGTTTCTGGAGGGCAACTAGTACCCTGTTCAGATCCCATGGATCTAACGGCCGCTTGTACGGGGGAACGATATGGCAAACCCCCTGTAGGAACGTGCGCACCTTAGGAAGGCGTGCCAAACGCCTCTGAAAAAAGACGGATAGCGCCGATACCTGACCTTTAAGGGAGCCGAGCGCCAAACCTTTTTCTAACCCAGATTGCAGGAAAGAAAGAAAGGTAGGCAATGCAAATGGCCAGGGAGACACTCCCTGAGCAGAGCACCAGGATAAGAATATCCTCCACGTTCTGTGGTTCTTAGCGGACGTGGGCTTCCTAGCCTGTCTCATGGTGGCAACGACCCCGTGGAATAATCCTGAAGACGCTAGGATCCAGGACTCAATGGCCACACAGTCAGGTTCAGGGTCGCAGAATTCCGATGGAAAAACGGCCCTTGGGACAGTAAGTCTGGTCGGTCTGGTAGTGCCCACGGTTGGCCGACCGTGAGCTGCCACATATCCGGATACCACGCCCTCCTCGGCCAGTCTGGGGCGACGAGTATGACGCGGCTGCAATCGGATCTGATCTTGCGTAGCACTCTGGGCAAGGGTGCCAGAGGTGGAAACACATAAGGGAGCCGGAACTGCGACCAATCTTGCACTAGGGCGTCTGCCGCCAGCGCTCTTTGATCGCGAGACCGTGCCATGAAGGTTGGGACCTTGTTGTTGTGCCGGGACGCCATTAGGTCGACGTCCGGCCTTTCCCAGCGGCGACAGATTGTCTGAAACACGTCCGGGTGAAGGGACCATTCCCCTGCGTCCATGCTCTGGCGACTGAGGAAGTCTGTCTCCCAGTTTTCTATGCCGGGGACGTGAACTGCGGATATGGTGGAGGCCGTGGCTTCCACCCACATCAGAATCCGCCGGACTTCCTGGAAGGCTTGCCGACTGTGTGTCCCTCCTTGGTGATTGATGTATGCCACCGCTGTGGAGTTGTCCGACTGAATTCGGATCTGCTTTCTTTCCAGCCACTGCTGGAAAGCTAGTAGGGCAAGATACACTGCTCTGATTACCAGAACATTGATCTGAAGGGTGGACTCCTGCTGAGTCCACGTACCCTGAGCCCTGTGGTGGAGAAAAAACCGCTCCCCACCCTGACAGACTCGCGTCTGTCGTGACCACCGCCCAAGACGGTGGTAGGAAAGATCTTCCCTGTGATAATGAGGTGGGAAGAAGCCACCATTGCAGAGAGTCCTTGCCGTCTGAGAAAGGGATACTTTCCTGTTCAGGGATGTTGACTTCCCGTCCCATTGGCGGAGAATGTCCCATTGAAGTGGACGCAGATGAAACTGCGCAAACGGAACCGCCTCCATTGCCGCCACCATCTTCCCGAGGAAGTGCATGAGGCGTCTTAAGGAGTGCGACTGACCTTGAAGGAGAGTCTGCACCCCAGTCTGTAGTGACCGCTGCTTGTCCAGCGGAAGCTTCACTACCGCTGAGAGGGTATGAAACTCCATGCCAAGATACGTTAGTGATTGGGTCGCGACAGGTTTGACTTTGAGAAGTTGATGATCCACCCGAACGTCTGGAGAGTCTCCAGCGCAACATTCAGGCTGAGTTGGCATGCCTCTTGAGAGGGTGCCTTGACAAGTAGATCGTCCAAGTAAGGGATCACAGAGTGTCCCTGTGAGTGCAAGACTGCTACCACTGCCGTCATGACCTTGGCGAACACCCGTGGGGCTGTCGCCAGCCCGAATGGCAGAGCTACGAACTGAAGATGGTCGTTTCCTATCACGAAACGTAGAACAACATTGGTGCTCTGTAGCAATCGGCACGTGGAGATAAGCATCTTTGATGTCTATTGATGCTAGTCCTTGAGACATTGAGGCAATGACGGAGCGGAGGGTATCATCCGGAACCGCCTGGCCTCCACGTGCTTGTTGAGCAGTTTTAGGTCCAGAACGGAACGGAAAGAGCCATCCTTTTTTGGCACCACAACCAGTTTGGAGAAAAACCGTGTCTTGTTCCTGAAGAGGAACCGGGATTACCACTCCTTCTGCCTGCAGAAGAGCATCTGCTCGGTGGGGAGGTGGGGACGTTCTGAAGAATCGAGTCGGAGGACGAGAACAGAACTCTGTCCTGTGCACGTGGGCACACTGTCCCCCACCCACCGGTCTGTGACCTGTGGCAGCTAAATGTCGCCAAAGGCGAGCGAGTCTGCCATCAACCGCGGATGCGGAGAGATGAGAGAGCTGAGAGTCATGAGGAGACCGCCTTGGTAGCGGTTCCTCCGGCTGCCTTCCTTGGGCGTGATTGAGCCCGGCCGGAAGCTGAGCCCCTCTGAGGCTTTTCAGCCGTTTTGGACGAGGACAATTGGGACCTGCCCGAGCCTGGGAAGGACCGAAACCTCGACTGTCCTTCCAGGACAGCATTAATAGGGTAAGTCGCAATGCAGACATTGCGAGGTTACGGACGCCCCTGCGGCACAGATGTACATGTGCTCAAGACCAGCTGTGCAAGAACAGCTGAAAAGCTTAGGGTGCCCATACGGCTGTGAATGCCGGAGCAACCGACACGCCGATAGCCTCATAGACAGATTTCAACCAGAGTCCATCTGTCTGTCAATGGCATCTGTAAGTGAAGTCCCATCTCCACTGCAACTATGGCTCTAGCCGCAAGCCTGGAGATTGGAGAATCTCCCTTTGGACCCTGGGTCCAACGCCTGACCACGTCAGGGGGAAAGTGATAACGTGTATCCTTAATACGTTTGGAGAAAACGCTTATCTGGGAAGCGTGGTGTTCCTGGACTGCTTCTCTGAAGACAGCGTGGCCAGAACAATACTCAATATACGTTTGAGCTACTGAAAATGGGACTTCTCCTGCTGTGAAGCTGACTCCTCCCCTGGGGGAGCTGAGGGAGAAAAGATCCAACATTCCATTGATGGACGCTATAGGATCAGTCCTTATGGCGTCACCATCCGGTGTATCCGGAGTGAGAGCGGTGTCAGGATCAAAGTCCTGATGAGCTACGTCTGCCTCATCATACAGAGAGTTTTCCTGGGACCCCCCCCCGGAGCACCGATTTTATTCCAAATGAGGGTGGCCAGGGAGCAATGATCCAGATTGCCCATGGCCTGTCCGGACTGCAAGTCTCTATCCCATTGCAACTCCGTCCCTGTCCTTGGACAGGGTTGAGAGGTGGTTCTTTTGGCCACGTCAAGTAGAGACCCCGGCTGACCAAGTGCTACAGGGGAGCATTGCACACAATGGGGTTCAGTGCCGTGGAACAGTATCACATGCAGTAAAAACAGCATCGAAAGCCTGTGTTGCTTATATGCTGCTGCCGACTTATAGAGCCAGAATGGCGACCGTACAGTGCAATGTATATCATACAAGCATAAAGTACAAATGAACACTGCAGCACATGCAATACAAGCAGCATAGAAAGCCTGCTTTTCTGCTGCTGTAGACTAGCCGTCTAGGGGAATATAGCCCAGAATAGCGACCATACAGTGCAATGTATAGCATACAAGCATAAGTACAAATGAACACTGC